>NW_007248553.1:106709-147122 GCF_000164805.1 Carlito syrichta | reverse complement strand
GCCCGGCTAATTTTTTTGATTTATTGTAGAGATGAGGTCTCACCTGCCCAGGCGGGTCTCGAACCCGCGGTCTCAGGCAATCCACTCACCTCAGCCTCCCAAAGGCGCAGGATGACAGGCTGAGCCACCGAACCCGGCTTTGTCTTACTTTTAGAGATGTCTGTTCGTGTTGTTTGTCCATTTTTTAAAGGGATTATTTGTTTTATTTCTTGTTGAATTGATTCAATTTTTGTAGGTTCTGGCTATTAGTTCTTTCTTGGCTGTAGAGTCTGTGTCTCCTTGCTCTGTTGATTTTTCTTTTACTGTGCAGCAGCTTTGTGGTTTTATGAAGTCTCAGTTACTCCTTCACTTTAAAAATAGTTCTTAGTCAAGAGAGTCAGCTGGGAGAATCCACACAGGAGCCTTGCCAGGGTCTTGTTCACAAATGGAAAATCCTGGAACCAGCCTGTTCTTTGTCCTAATTACCTTGTGGCCACCCCTGTACCACCACTGGGCCTTCCCAAAGAGGTCAGGGGGCCTGATGGGAGGGGACTCTCTGGGCCTCCCGCGGTCTCAAGCCCTGGGGGTTTTGAGCTTGTGTCCTGATTTAGTCTAGCCTCTACTTATTTCAGAAAGGAAACCAAGGCACAAACTAGCTATGATCAGTCATGGAAGATGAGCAACCCCTCAGTTCTTTCCCCAAGAAACTCAGGAGGAGGGGCCGTGTCGTGGAGAGACCAGAGTTTGTTGGTCACCAGCCTATTCCTAGACAGAGGCACACGTCCACACTGACTTCCTCTCCCTGTGGTGTAGACCTGTAGTAGGAAGTGGTGATGCGGGTGTAGACCAGGCCCATGTTGCTCTCAGGTTGAACCCCTGGGTCTGCTGCTCCTGAGATGTCTTTTTCACCCCCAGTGAGTGGATCCTTGGATCTCAGGGATGGCAATCCTGAGCCAGGGGTGGACCCAGGATGACTTTGCTGGACTTGCTGTCCAAGGAAGTTGTCCAGGTCTTGAAGAGACCTTCCTGGCACACACTGTCCACCTGAGGGAGGCTCTTGGGGGTCCATTGTTCATCGCTTTATTTAATTTTATTTATTTATTTTTTTTTTTCGAGTTGGAGTCTCACTCCGTCGCCCAGACGGGAGTGCAGTGGCCGCTCCCGGCCACCGCAGCCTCGACATGCTGGGCTCCGGCGATCCTTCCACCTCAGCCTTCCAAATAGCCGGAACGACAGGCACGCGCTACCATACCTGGCTATTTTTTAAAATTTATCATAGAGATGAGGTCTCGCCAAGTTGCCCAGGCGAGTCTCGAACCCGCGGGCTCAGGCAATCCACTCACCTGGGCCTGCCAAAGTGTGGGATGACAGGCGGAGCCACCGAGCCCCGCAGCTTTATTTTAAAGGGTTATAGATTCCACTTCCTGGAGGGGAATCTGAAACCACGCTAGGCTGGAGACGGTCCTCAGGAATGTAATGCCACCATCTTGGTAGGCCAGGTTGAGAGGCTCACATGAGACCAGGAATTAGAGAGACCAGCCTGGGCAACAGAGCAAGGCCCTTTCTAAAGAAAAAATTGTGTTAACAAATTAGCAGGACTTGGTGGTCCCCAGTTCTAGTCCCAGCTACTCTGGAGGTCGAGTCGGAGGATCTTCTGAGCCCAGATTTTGAGGCTAAGGTGAGCTCTGTTTGTGCCACCGCACTTTATCTTGTGTGAGAGACTGAGTTCCTATCTCCAAAATAATACTTAGAGCAGATAATAGAAGATTCCTTTGTCTTCTTTCTCCCCAACCTGTTCCCCCACCCATAGTGGTAATCTTGGTCAAGAGAGGCAGAGACAGTTGCCTCCCCAGTGCCCTTGACTCTATCTGATTGGGCCTATCAGATTCCCTAGGTCAACCCCTAGTTTAGCTCGACTCACGGACAGGCATTTATGGTACTGCCTAGGGCAGGCTAGATGTGGTCATCTTGCCCACAGGATCCTCCAGGCCCATCTGGATTCTAACACTGGGGTCGAGGTAGGATCCAACGGACACCAAAGTCTCCTTCTTGAGGCCCCCTCAAATGGCTCTCCAGGGTTCTTCTGCTATAGGACACTCTGAAAGGGTTAGGTATCATCAACTCCATGGGAAAAGCCCCAGGATTTGGTATCTGGTGTGTCCTGTCACTGAGGTGCTCCAACATGGTGCCCTCGCCTAATCCCTGGACAACTCCTACGTAGAGTCTACCTTTATTATGCAGGTGGAAACTGAGACTTAGAGCTGTTGAGTAGCTTTCCAAGGCCACTCAGGTATGGGTGGCAGAGGGTGTCCAATGTACCTGTCTGCCAAGTCTGTATTCTCTCTGCTCAGCTGTGCAGCTTTCAAGACTTGCTGTTTGTTCTAGAAATGTCCAACTCTGCTGAGTAGGCCTGGGACCATAGAAGTGGGGTCTCATCCATGAAGAACTCCTATCTGGGATGGATGTGAAGTCTGGGTCTCAGCAGACAAGGAAGGTTAATGGAGGGAGTAAAGGTTTTAGGACCATTTCTGGGCCTGAGACTCTGGTGTCAATGAGCATTGTCTTCTGCCCTGAAGACCAACCTTCCCTCTTCTTTCTAGATAACCTGGTATCGATGTTTCAAAATCTAGTTTATATATGAATCATGTTCAGTTCCCTGTCCCCTTCACCCAGGAAGTTCTTTTGACCCCTCAGCTCGGTCCCCCATCCTCCAGGGCTGTAGCAGCTTCTGGGATTTTCTTCCCCATCACTCACTATCGTATCCTGGCTTTATGCATGACCTGGGTCCCTCCTGGAATAGAGACCTCAGGGGAAATGTCTGCCCCATTCTGGGAGGTACAGAAAGGCATCCTGTCCTTCATTCCCAGAGACTGAGTGAGTGGAAGGATTGTCAGCCTGGAAGCTGCTTTTTTTTCATTTGGCCTCAGAGTCATGTGTCTGGTCGGGGTTCTGATCCTGGCTCTGACTCTCAATGTCTATGCCGTCTAGGGGTTGGTCTTGTTGAGCTTGTGATCTACATCTCAGAAAGGAGAGGTGTGGACCTCACCTCCACCTGTGTGACAGCTGCTCCTGAGACAGTCAGGTTTTTCATTCTAGAAACATCAATCAGAGGCCAAGTGTGGGCTGGTCCTAACCAGATGTGCATTAAATGTTTTTGAAAGCATGCACACACAGATAGACACACACACCACAGCATGAGTTTCGATTATTTCTGTACCGTTAGTTAGTTCGCTTGTTTGTTTTTAAATTTTGTTTCAATAGCTTTAGGGGTACAAGTGGTTGTTAGTTACATCAATGAATTACATAGACTTCAGCATACTCATCAATTCCATTAGTGCACATTGTATGGGAGGGGAAATTTTGTGTACCTCACTTTGTCCAAATCTCCCCCTCTCAGTTTCCAGTGGCCTCTTTCCCATTCTATATTTGTGGGTCTTAATTTAGCTCTCACTCTTAAGTGAGACTGCAGAGTTTGGTTTTTTGTTCCTGTTTAACTTCACAGAGGATATCAGCCCTCAATTCCATCCAGGTTGCTGCAGAAGGCATTATTTCATTGCTTTTTTTTCAAGCCGAATAGTGTTCCAAAGACTATATAGATCACATTTTCTTTAACCTCAGATTGGCTTATGGATAGGTAGGTTGGTTCCACGTGTTTGCAACTGTTAATTGTGCTGCTGTAAATATAGGAGGGCAAGTGTCTTTTTTCTATAACGACCTCTTATCCTTTGGGTAGATGCCAAGTAGTGGGATTGCTGAATTGATGGTGCATCCACTTTGCGTGTTTTGAGAAACCCCTGCACTGTTTTGTAGAGAGGTTACACTGATCTCCATTTCCACCAACAGTGTACCTGTGTTCCCTTTTTACTGCACCTGGGCCAGAATCTACTGTGCTTTGACTTTTTAATATTGGCCCTTCTGACGGTGGTAAGGTCTCATTATGGTTTTAATTTGCCTTTTCCCAATGATCAGTGATGCCGAACACTTTTTCATATGTGTTTTGGCCATCTGAGTGTCTTTTTTAGAGACATGTCTGTTCCTGTTGTCTGTCTACTTTTTAATGGGATTATTTTATCTTTCTTGCTGACTTGTTTTAATTCCTTCTGGATTCTAGTTGTTAGTCCTTTGCTGGATGTGAAGTTTGTGAATTTTTTCTTCTATTTTATGGGTTGTCTATGACCTCTGTATGTTATTTCTTTGCTGGTGCGAAGCTTTCTGGTCTAGTTAAACTTACTTAATCCTAAGCTTAAGTTTTTTCTTAGGGCAAGAGAGTCAGCTGGGTGAATCCACACAGGTGCCTTGAGCTGGACTGTACTCATTAAATAGACGAGGCTGGAACCCGCCTGGCCTGTGGCCTGATTGCCAGGTGCCTCTCCAGCCTCACGGGACCCTCTCGGGAAGTGGACAGGCCAAGGGACCCGAGGGTAGGGCTTCCCCCGGCCTCCTGCACTCTCAGGCCTTTGGGTATTTGAGCTTGTGCCCTGACCTAGTCCAGCCTCTTCGGGCTACAAATGGGAGACTGAGGCACAGAAGAGTCATGGTCCGTTTCTGGGAGTTAGACCTGGAGCCCAGGACTCCAGGCAGGCAACCCCTCAGTTTTTTCCCTGAGGGACTCAGGAGGAGGGTACTTGTGGTTTCAATGTCCAGAGCTTGCTGTTTTCCAGCATATTCCCAGAAAATGGCTTTCCCGGACTTGCTGTCCTGGGAGACTGACCAGGTCTTGAAGGGATATTCTTGGCACACACTGCCCATCTGAGGGAGGCTTCTGGGGGTCCATTGTTCATCACCGTATTCTGAGGCGTTGTAGATTCCACTTCCTGAAGGAGAATCTCAAAATACACCAGGCTGGGCATGGTAGCTCAGATATGTAATGACACCATCTTGGTAGGCCAACTTGAGAGGCTCCCATGAGGCCAGGAGTTGGAGACCAGCCTGATAACAAATTGACAGGACTTAGTGATCACCACCAGTAGTCCCAGCTACTCCAGAGACTGAGGTGGGAGGATTTGTTGAGCTCAAATTTTGAGCCTGCCGTAAACTCTGTGTCACTGTACTCCATTTTGGGTGGCAGATTGTCCCTATCTGAAAAAAATTACTTACAGCCGATGAGAAGATATCTTTTTTGTGTGTGTTGGACAGTCACTCTGTCACCCAGGCTAGAATGCAATGGCATGCTCATGGCTACCACAGCCTCGACCCGCTGGGCTTAGGCGATCCTTCCGCCTCAGCCTTCCAAGTAGCTGGAACTGCAGACACACACCACCACACCCTGCTAATTTTTGTGATTTATTGTAGAGACGAGGTCTCACCAAGTTGCCCAGGTTGGTCTCAAACCCCTGAGCTCAGACAGTCCTCTCACCTTGGCCTCCCAAAGTGCTGGGATTACAGGCTGAGACATTGCAACTGGCCAAGAGAAGATATCTTCACACTCCATCTCTCTCTGTCCTCCCACTCTTAGTGATAATCTTGGTCAAGTAATGAGAGATTGTAGAGAAAGGCAAAGAAAGATGCCTCCCCAGGACTCTTGCTCCTATCTGATTGGGCCTATCAGCTTCTCCAGGTCAACCTCTAGTTTAGATGAACTCAAAGACAGGCATTTATGGAACTCCCCGGGGCAGGCCAGACGTGTTCATCTGGGCCACAGGATCTTCCAGGCCCAGCTGGATTCTGATGCTGTGGTCTCAGTAGGGTGGAAATGATACCACAGTCTTCTTCCTGAGCCCCTTCACGGGATCTCCACGGTCCTCCTGCTGTAGGACCCTCAGAAAGGGTTTGGCGTCATCAACTCCATGGGAAGAGCACCAGAATATGGAAGCTGGTGTGTCCTGGTCACTGGAGTGCTCCAACTTGGTGACCTCACCTAATTGCTGAATAAATTCCACATAGAGTCTACCTTTCTTATGCATGTGGAAACTGAAGCTTAGAGCGGATGAGTAACTTTCCCAAGGACACTCAGATACGGGTGGCAGAGGGTGTCCAACATGCCCGTCTGCCAAGTCTGTGTTCTCTCTGCTCAACTGTGCAGCTTTCAAGACCCTGTTTGTTCCAGAAATATCCAACTGTGCTGAGTAGGCCTGGGACTGTAACAGCGGGGTCTCATGTCACTGGGATGGGACCACTGATGACCTCCTTCCTGGGGTGGATGTGAAGGCTGGGCCTTTCCAGACGAGGAAGGTCTGGGTGATGAAAGGAATCCAGGACACAGGACTAATTCTTGGCCTGGTACCTTGGGTGTAAATGACAGTGTCATCTGCCCAGATACCATACTTTTCTCTTTGCCCTACATAAACTCAGACTCATGTTTCAAAACCTTGTTTATGTACAAATGATGCTCAGTTCCCTGGCTCCTTCTGTCCCTATCCCCAGGGATTGGTCTCCCACCCCCCCCAGGGCTGTAGCAGCTTCTGGGATACCCTTCCCTATCATTCTCTGTCCCATCCTGACTTGGTTGCATGAACTGAGTTCCTTCTCAGAGTAAGAGACTCTGGAGGGAATGTCTGCCCCATCTGGGTGGTACAGAAAAGCACTGTGTCTTTTCTTCCCAGAGTGTGAGTGAGCAGAATGACTGCCACCCCCGAAACTGCTCTTTACTTATTTGCCCTCAGAGTTAAGTGCCCAGCCAGGGTTTTGACCCTGACTCTTCCTGGGGTTCTGATCCTGACTCTGGCTCTCACTGACTGTGCTGTTTTGGGGTTGGTCTCATTGAGCCTGTGGTCTTCATCTGTGAGATGAGAGGTGTGGACCTCACCTCCACCTGTGCGAAAGCTGCTCCCACACCTGGCTCCTGAGGCGGTCAGGTTCTTCATTCTAGAAACATCTATCACAGGCCTAGTGTGGCCTGGTGTGTAGTAGACATTCATTACATGTTTGTGGAAAGCTCACACAGACACACACATGTGAACACACACACACACACACACACACACACACACACACACACACACACACACACGGAGGGAGTTTGCGTATCTCCTCTCTGCACTTGTTATCTTTTTTCTTCCTTATTTTTTTATTTCAGTAGTTTTAGGGGTATCGTGGTTTTTGGTTACATAGATGAATTACATGGAGGTGAACAGGTTTGGGCTTTAAGTGGACCCCTTCCCCAGTGGGGCACATTTTTCCTGGGAGGACGTTTTCCCCTTCCCCTTCCCTCCCCTCCCCTCTGTGTCTATTCTCTATGCCTGTGTGAGCCCTACTTTCTCTCCCACTTACCTGTAAGAACACGCAGTAGTTGGTTTTCAGTCCCTATGTCACTTCCCTGGGTGCAATGACCTCCCTTCCATCCACGTGACCGCAAGCAACATTATTTCGTTCTTTTTAATGGCTGGATTGGATTCCATGACCTAGATACCACATCGTCTTTACCCACTGATCAGGTGAGGGGCATCAGGTGGATTCCACATCTTTGCCATTGTGAGCTGTGCTGTGATAAGCGTATCTGTGCGGGCGTTCTCTCGGTGTAATGACCTCTTGCCTCGGTGGAGATAGCAAGTCGTGGAATTGTTGGATGGAAGGGGAGACCACATCTAATTCTCTGTGGAACCTCCACACTGTTTTCCACAAGGTTGTACTGATTTACAATCCCAACGGTATCTGAGTGTCCCCCTCTTACCACCTGTCTGCCAGCATCTATTCTTTTAGAACTTTTTAACACTTGCCACTCTGACTGGGGTCGGTGGTACCTCCTTGCGCTTTTAATTTCCATGTCTCTGACGATTAGCAATGTTGAGATGGCTTTCACGTATTTGTTGGCCATTTGTATATCTTCTTTGGAGAAATGTACGCTCGTTTGCTCACAGGTTTGGGAATTGCTTTTTTTTTGTTTTTTAATTTTCTTGCGGATTGTTTTCAGTTCCTAGTAGATCTGGATATTAGTCCTTTGTTGGGATGTATAATTTGGGAATGTTTTCTTTCCTTTTACAGGTTTCCTGTTTACCCTGTTCTTTATCGCAAATTAAGTGCCATGAATTCCTTCGTGTTTAGAATAGTTCTTGGGCTAGAGAGCCACCTGGGCCAATACACACAGGTGCCTTCAGATGGACCCTGTTTGTGAAACGGGGAATTCTGAAGGGAACCTAAATTTGGCCTATTTCCCACTGGGTTTCCCACCCTACTGGACCCTCTCAGGGAGAGGGCAGGCCGGCTGTCCCGACAGTAGGGGTCTCCCTGGGCCTTCTCCACCTTGGGTCCTGGGGGGTATTTGAGCTTGGGCCTTGATCCAGTCTAATCTCTTCTGGTTTCAGAAGGGAAACTGAGGCACAAATAAGTTGTAGTCAGTGCTGGAGGGTTCACCTGGAGCCCAGGCCTCCAGACAGGCCACCCCTCAGTCCTTTCCCTGAGGGTCTCGGAAGGAGGGACCTTGTTGTGGTCCCAGGGTTCAGAGCTTGTTCATCAGCACATTTCCAGAAAGAGGCCCACGTCCACACTGACTTCCTCTCCCTGTGGTGTAGACCTGCAGTAGAACATGGGGGGGCTGCAGGGATAGACCAGGCCTGTATTGTTCTTGGGAGGAGCCCCTGGGTCTGCTGTTCTTGACATGTCTTTTCTTCCCTCAGCGAGTGGATCACCAGATTTGGGGCCTGGCAGCCCTGAGCCTGGGCAGGACCCCGGGTGGCTTTGACAAGGACACTTTCCAGCTCCTGAGGGGAACTACTGGGCACACACTGCCCACTTAGGGTGGTTCTGAGGCGTCCATTATTAAGCACCACGTTTCAAAGGCTTGTTAATAAACTTCCAGGTGGAAAAAAATTTTTTTAACTTTTTTTTTTTGAGTTGGAGTCTCACTCTGTCGCCCAGACTGGAGTGCAGTGGCCGCTCCCGGACACCGCAGCCTCGACCTGCTGTGCTCTGGCGATCCTGCCACCTCAGCCTTCCAAGTAGCTGGAACTACAGGCGCGCGCTACCACGCCCTTCTAATTTTTTGATTTATTGTAGAGATGAGGTCTCGCCAAGTTGCCCAGGCAAGTCTCGAACCCGCGGGCTCAGGCAATCCAATCACCTCGGCATCCCAAAGCGCTGGGATTACAGACTGAGCCACTGAGCCTGGCCCAGGTGGAAACATTTTTTTTTTTGAGTTGGAGTCCCACTCGGTTGCCCAGACTGGAGTGCAGTGGCTGCTCCCGGCCACCGCAGCCTCGACCCGCTGGGCTCCGGCGATCCTTCCGCCTCAGCCTTCCGAGTAGCCGGAATTACAGGTAAGCGCTACCACGCCCGGCTGATTTTTTGATTTATTGTAGAGATGAGGTCTCGCTGCCCAGGCGGGTCTCGAACCCACGGGCTCAGGCCATCCACTCACCTCAGCCTCCCAAAGGCACGGGATTACAGGCTGAGCCACCAAGCCCGGCTTAGTTTCCTTATTTTAAGACCCTTAACTTTTTTTTCTTTTTTTTTTTGAGTTGGAATCTCACTCTGCCGCCCAGACTGGAGTGCAGTGGCCGCTCCCGGCCGCCGCAGCCTCGACCTGCTGGGCTCCGGCGATCCTTCCGCCTCAGCCTTCCGAGTAGCCGGAATTACAGGCGCGCGCTACCACGCCCGGCTGATTTTTTGATTTATTGTAGAGATGAGGTCTCGCTGCCCAGGCGGGTCTCAAACCCGCGGGATCAGGCCATCCACTCGCCTCAGCCTCCCAAAGGCGCAGGATGACAGGCTGAGCCACGGAGCCCAGCAGAAAAAATTTTAAAATACATAACATAAGGCTGGGCAGGGTGGTTCAGCCTGATAAACGCTCTCGTTTGGGAGGGTCAGGTGGTAGAATCACTTAAGGCCCAGAGTCAAGACCAGTCTGGGCGACATAACCTGGCCCCATTTCTTCAAATAAATCGAAAAATAGATGAGCAAGACGCTGTGATGCACTCATAGTCCCAGGTAGTCAAGAAGCTGAGACAGGAGGACGGCTTGAGCCCAGAAAATGGAGGCTGCAGTGATCAGTGATGACACCACTGCCCTCCAGCCTGGGTCGCTGAGGGAGACTCTGTCTCAAAAACAAAAAAAAAGAGAAGAAAACCAACTTACTAGAGAAAAAAGATTCTTTCCCCTTCCTGCTCTTCCCTCTTCCCCTCTCAGTGGTAATTCTGGTAACGCCCTGGGGCCTAGCATGCTTTCCATCCACCTGTAGTTTAGATGGACTCTCAGGCATTTATGGGATTCCCCAGGGCAGGTTGACTGTGGTCACTTGGCCTGCAAGATCTTTAGATCCATCTGGACTCACATCCAGAAGATAGACATGACAAAAATCTCTCCCTCCCGGGCGGCTTCAACTTGATTTCCAGGTTCTCCTGCTGTAGGGTACTCAGAAGGGGGTAGGTGCCCTTAACTGGACGAGATTAGCACTGGGATTCAGACCCTCGTGTGTGCCGGGCACTGGGGTGCTCTGACGTGTTTCCCTCCCCTAATCTCTGGACAAATCCCGCTGCAGTGGGTGCCTTTATCATCTAGGTTTCCTCATAGGGAAACTGAGGCCTGGAAGTGTGGAGTAAGTTGCCCAAGTACACAAAGGTTTCAGTGGCAGATTGGGGTCTCACGGGCCCAGGCCTGTGATCTCTCTGCCCTACTGTGTGTCTTCCAAGAAACGTCTGTTCGTGCTGAGTGGGCCTGCCCTCGAATAATGGGGGTCCTGTCTTATGGTGATAGGGTTTGAGGACCGCCTATCTGGGAGAGGCCGTGAAGGCTGGACCTCTCCAAACAAGGAAGGTCCAGGTGGGGAAGGGCGTCAGGGCGCTTAGGTCATTTGGGCCTGCTGGATGGGATGCAAGTGAGCCGTGCCCTCAGCCCTGAACACTGTCCTTGCCTGGTCTCCCCCAGTGAAATGCTTATTCATGTTTCAAAACCAAGCTTCCATGTGAATGACACTCAGCTCCCTGTCCCCTTCTCCTGGGACATCCTCCTGTGCCCTGAGGGGTTTCCTCCTTCCTCCAGGGCTGTGTCAGCTTCTGGGATTCCCTTTCTCATCCCTCAGTGTGCTCTCCTGACTTATTCTGTGGCCTGGGTCCCTCCTAGAATGGGAGACTTCAAGGAGAAAGTCTGCCCCACCTGCCAGAGGTGCAAAAGGCCTTCATTCCCAGAGATGGAGTGGACTGACTGCCACCCGGAAGCTGTTCTTTTCCTTTTTGGCCTCAGAGTCACGTGCCCAGCTGGGGTTCTGATCGTGGCTCTTTCTGGGGTTCTGATCCTGGCTCTGGCTGACACCGACTGTGCCCTTTGGGGGTTGGTCTTGTTGAGCTTGTGGTCTTCAGCTGTGGAGAGGCGTGGACCTCACCTCCACCCGTGTGAAAGTTGCACCCACATCCAGCTCTGAGCCAGTCAGCTTCTTCATTCTGGAAGTCTGTCACGGACCGAGTTTGGACTGGTCTTAGTAGATGGGCATTAGGTGTTTGTTGAAACACACACACACACACACACACACACACACACACACACACACACACCGCGGGTTTTATCCCTTTTGTGCTGTTATCTTTTCCTTATTTATTTTTCAATAGCTTTAGGGATACACATGGGTTTAGTCTTCTTGAATGACTTGTGCGGTGGTGAAGAAGTCTTGGCTTTAAGTGTATCCCGTACCCTCACTAGTGTACGTTGTACCTGATAGCAAATTTTCCATGCCTTACCTCCTACCAATTCCCCCGGTCTTAGTCTCCAAAGTGCTTATAATTCTCTATGGCTCTGTGAACCCTCACTATTGTTTCTGCCTCAACGTGAGAAGATGTGGTGTTTGGTTGCTTTGCTGCATAACTTCATTAGGATAATGGTCTCAACCCATCCCCATTACCACAAGTGATCGTATCTCCTGGTATTTTTTATGGCTGAGTAATATTCCACGATATACACGTACATGCCACATTGTCTCTATCCATTACTCAGTCGACGAGCACTTACGTTGATTCCACAGCTCGGCAGCGTGAACTGTGCTGTGAAGAACCTACCGGCGCAGGCGCCTTCTTCCCACCACGACCTCTTTCCCTGCCGTAGATACCAAGTCCTGGGATCCCTGGGTTCCCAAACTCACATCAACTCCTAGATCTCTGGGGTATTTTCATGCTGTCTCCGCAGAGGGTGGACGTTGCACCCACAGTGTAGACTGAGTCTCTTTTCAGCCACCCTCACAAACACCTCGTGGTTTTTGACTTCTTTGTTTGGTCATTTTGGACGGAGCAAGGGGGTTTCTCACTGTGGGCTTAACTTGCATTTCTCCTGACAATGAGTGATGTTGAGTATCTTTCATATATTTCTTGGAATTAGTGGGGCTTTGTGGTAGGCATCTGTTCACATCGTCGGCCCCATTTTTAATGGGATTATTTGTTTTATCTCTTGCTCATTCGAGTTAGTTTTTTGTAGATTCTGGATGTTAGTTCTTTCTCGGATGTGAGTTTGTGCCTATGTGCTCTGTTGATTATTTATTCTGCCGTGCAGCAGCTTTGTGGTTTTATAAAGCCTCAGTTATTTCTTCATTTTAAAAATAGTTCTCAGTCAAGAGAGTCAGCTTGAGGAATCCACACGGGAGCCTTGACTGGATCCTATTTGCTAAATGGCAAATTCTGGAGCCAGCCTGACCTTTCTCCTAATTACCTTGCCGTCACTCCCACATTTCTGGACCCTCCCAAGAGTGGTCAGGTCAGGGGGCCTGATGGTAGGGAGCTCTCTGGGCTTCCTGCACTCTCCAGCCCTGGGGATATTTGAGTTTACGCCCTGATGCATTCTCGTCTTGTCTCATTGCAGAAGGGAATTTGAGGCACAGAGGATCATGCTCAGTCCTGGAAGTTGGACCTGGAGCCTGGACCCTGGATGGGCAACCCCTCAGTCCTTGCCCCTAGGGACTCAGGAGTAGGGACTGTGCCGTGGCTTCAGTGTCCAACGCTTGTCGTTTGTCAGCCCATTCCCAGAAAGAGGCCCACGTCCACACTGACTTTCCCTCCCTGTGGTGTAGACCTGCAGTAGGATCTGGGGAGGGGTGCAGGTGTAGACCACGCCTGTGCTGTTCTCAGGAGGAACCCCCGGGTCTGCCAGAAAGATTGTCCAGGTCTCGAAGGGAACTTCTTGGTATACACTGCCCACCGGATGGAGGCTCTTGGAGGGTCCATTACTCATCACCGTATTTTAAGGTGTTGCAGATTTCACTATCTGGAAGAGTGTCTCGAGACAGGGCAGCCTGGGCATGGTAGCTAAGGAATGTGATGCCACCATCCTGGTGGACCAAGTCGGGAGGCTCCCATGAGGCCAGGAATTGGAGACCAGCCTGGGCAACAGAGCAAGGTCCTCTCTAACAGCAAGTTGTTAACAAATTAATAGGACTTAGTGATACCCACCAGTAGTCACAGATACTCCTGAGACTGAGGTGGGCGGATTTGTTGAGCCCAGATTTTGAGGCTGCAGTGGACTCTGTTCAAGTTCCTGCACTCCATCTTGCGTGACAGATTGAGCTCCTGTCTTAGGAAAAAATGCTTTCAGCAAATAATAGATTTTTTCCCCTTTCTTCTCCCTTCATGTCTTCATTGTTCATGATAATCTTGGTCAAGTAACAAAGAGTAGAGAGAGACAGAGAAAGACAGTCGCCGCCCCAGGCCCCCTGCCCCTATCTGATTGTGCCTATCAGCTTCTCCAGGTCAACCCGTAGTTTAGATGGACTCACAGACAGGCGTTTATGGGACTGCCCGGGGCAGAGAGACCAGGTCATCTGGCCCACAGAGCTCTTCCAGGCCCATCTGGATTTTGATGCTGGGTGGGGTTGGGGTGGAAGTGACACCAAGGTCAACTGCTTGAGGCCCCTTGGCGGGATCTCCAGGGTTCTGCTGCCGTAGGACGCTCAGAAAGGGTTTGGTGTCCTCAGCTCCAGGGGAAAAGCGCCAGGATTTGGTATCTGGTGTGTGCTGGGCACTGGGGTGCTCCAACATGGTCTCCTTGCCTAATCGTTGGACGACTTCCACGTACCTTTATTATGCATGTGGACACTGAGGCCTAGAGTTGTTCAGTATCTTGTCCAAGGCCACACAGGTTTGAGTGGCAGAGGGGTCTAATATGCCTGTCTACCAAGTCCGAGTTCTCTCTGCTGAATTGTGCAGCTTCCAAGACTCCCCGTTTGTTCCAGAAATATCCAGCTGTGTTAAGTAGGCCTGAAATCAGAAGACTGGGGTCCCATGTCACTGTGGTGGGGCCACGATGACATCCTTCCTGGGGGTGAATATGAAGACTGGGTCTCCCCAGGCAAGGGAAGTCTGGGTGATGAAAGGCTTCGAGGACACAGGACCACCTCTGGGCCTTGCCTGTTAGGGTAAATGAGCAGCTAGATAAACTCGTGTTGGTGTTTTAAGACCCGTTTTATATATGAATGATGCCAGTCCCCTGACCCTTTCCCCAGGGAAGCGCTTCTGATCCCTGTCTGGGTCCTCCATTCTCTAGGGCTTCAGAAGCTTCTGATGGGGATTCCCTTCCCCATCACTCACTGCCCTATCCTGACTTGTTTTCATGGACTGGGTCCCCTCCTGGAATAGGGGAAAAGTGTGTCCCATTCTGGGATGTTCTTGATTCCCACAGATTAAGTGAAGGGAATGACCACCACCCGAAAGCTGCTCTTTTCTCCTTTGGCCTCAGAGTCACGTGCCCGACTGGGGCTCTGACTGTGACTCTTCCTGGGGTTCTGATCATGGCTCTGACTGTCACTGGCTCTGCCATTTGGGGGTTGGTCTTGTTGAGCTTGTGCTCCTCATCTGCGGAATGAGAGATGTGGACCTCACCTCCACCTGTGTGAAAGCTGCTCCCACACTCAGCTCCTGAGACAACCAGGTTCTTCTGGAAACTTCTATCACATTTGGAGTGTGGCCGAGACCCTGGTAGGCGTGCAGTAAATGTTTGTGGAAAGCACACACACACACACACACACACACACACACACACACACAGAGACATAAGTTAGTGTCACTCTAGGTATTTGTTACTTCTCTCTTTTTTTCTTTATTTTTTATTTCAGTAGCTTTGTGGGTACACGTGTTTTTGGTTACATGGATGAATTCTACGGAGGTGAACAGGTCTGCGCTTTAACTGGACCCATCCCCCACTGGTGCATTTTGTACCTGGGAGGACATTTCTCTCCTCCCTCCCTCTATCCTCCTTCACTGTCTAATGCCCTTTTTGCCAGTGTGTATGCCTGTGTGGACCGCCAGGTTACATCATATTAAAGGTGAGAAAACACATTTCGGTTCTTTGGGACATCTCCACACTGTTTTCCATAAGGTAGTGCTCATTTCCCTTCCTGCCAACGGTGTCTGACTGTGCCATTCTCACCACCTCTCTGCCAACGTCCATGGCTTGAGAACCCCAGTCTGACAGGGGTAGACGGTATCTCATTGGGGTTTAAATTATTTTCCTGATGATCAGTGATGTTGAGCATTTTAAAATTTATTTGTTGGCCATTTGTAAAGCCTCTTTTGAGAGATGTCTGTTCATGTCCTCAGTCCGTGGTTTAGTGGAATTACTTGTTTTTTTCTTTTCTTACTGATTTAAGTTATTTGAAGATTCTGGATATTTGTCCTTTGCTAGATATGCAGTTTGGGAATGTTTTCCTCCATTCTAAATTTCCTCTTTCCTCTGTTGCTTATTTACTTTGTTCTGTGGAATCTTTGTCATTTAATTAAGTCCAGTCAATTTCTTAACATTGGAAACAGCCGTATGCACATTGGAGTAGGCAATGAATTCTTGACCAAGTTCTCTAATGTGAATGCCATAAAAACTAAGATAGACCGGTGGGACCTCATCAAACTGAAAAGCTTTTTCACAGCAAAAGAAACCAAAGAGAGTGGAGAGTGGAGAGACAACCCACAGAATGGGAAAAGATATTTGCTAATGATGTATCTGACAAAGCCCTGGCATCCAGCATCTACAAGGAACTCAAATGAGCTGAAAGGATAAAAACAAAGAACCCTGTTAAAAATGGGCAAAGGGCATGAAGAGGCAGTTTTCAAAAGAAGATATACAAGCAGCCACCAGAGACATGAAAAAATGCTCAGCCACACTAATCATCAGAGAAATGTAAATCAAAACTACAGTGAGATAACACCTAACCCCGGCAAGCATGGCCATCATTAATAAATCAAAAAACAACTGTTACTGGCATGGGTGTGGAGAAAAGGGAATGCTTCTACCCTCTTGGTGACAGAGTGCAAGCTAGTTCAACCTCCAGGGAAAGCAGTGTGGTGATTCCTAAAAGATCTAAAACTCGACCTCCCATATCATCCAGCAATCCCTCTCCTGGGGATATACCTGGAGGAACATAAATTGTTCTGCAAAAAAGACACCTACACACGAATGTTCATTGCAGCACGATTCACAATGGCAAACACATAGAACCCATCGAAAGTGGCATGGAGAAAGAAAATGTGGCACATATACACAATGGAGAATTACACAACCCTAAAGAGGAACAAAATCATAGACTTCGCAGCAAATCGAATGGAGTTGGAGATCTTTCACAGAAGTAAGAACTGAATACCGCACGTTCTCACTCATAAGTGGGACCCGAACATTCATTGCGTTAGCACAAGGGAGGAATTGGCCGTTGCCGGGCACTGCCAGGGGAGGGGCACATGTCCCAGCACAAAGGGCACCTGGTCCCAACCAGGGGAAGTAAGGGCCAGTTGTAGGTCCGAGCTTCATCGGAAGGCAGCCTACTTGTGTGGTGAATCCTTCCTTGTATCTCACATCTCTACAATAACATGAAATTGAAAATAAATAAATAAAAGCGTTCTTAGGAAGAGAGCCATCTGGGCCAACACACACAGGGGCCTTGACCTGGATCCTCTTCATTAAATGGAGAAGTCTTGAGCCAGCCTGGCTTTGGGCCCACTTTCCACAGGACTCTCCACCCCTAGGGAACCCTTCCAGGGAGCAGGCAGGCCAGAAGGCCGATGGTAGCGGCTTCCCTGGGCTTCCTGCACTCCCGGGCCCCGGGGATGATTGAGCTGGTGCCCGGGTCTAGTTCAGCCTCTTCTGCGTACAGGAGGGAAACTGAGGTGCGTGGGAGTCGTGGCCATTCCTGGAAATTGGACCTGGAGCCCCGGCCTCCAGACAGGCAAGCCCTCAGTCCGTTTCCCGAGGGACTCAGGAGGACCGACCATGCTGTGCTTTCAGGGTCCAGAGCTTGGTGGTCGTCCTCACGTACCCAGGAAGGGCACACATCCACACTGACTTCCTCTCCCTGTGACGTAGACCTGCCATGGAAGGTGAGGAGAGGGTCGGGTGCAGACCAGTCCTGTGTTGTTCAGGCTGGGGCCCCTGGGTCTGCTGCTCCTGAGATGTCTTTTCTACCCTCTGTGAGTGGATCATAGGATCCCAGGGCTAGCGGCCCCAAGGTGGGGAGGACCTGGGAAAGTTTCTCCGGGGAGAACATCCAGCTCTGGAAAGGAACCTCTTAGCACGCACTGCCCACCTGAGGGGGGTTCTTGGGGTCTGTTATAAAGCAGCATGTCTCAAAGTGTTGTAGATGCCACCTCCAGGGGGGAAACTTCAAAAATACTCAACAGCAGGCTGGGCGCGGTGGTTTAGGCCTATGAACACTCTCCTGCGGGAGGGTCAGATGGGAGAATTACTTACAGCCTAGCGTTCAAGACCGGCTTGGGCACATCAGGGAGACCCTGTCTCTACCAAAAAAAATTAAAATAAATTAGCAGGACATGGTGGTGCGAGTCCGTATTCCCAGCTACTCGAGAGGCTGAGGTGAGGGGATCTCTTGAGCTCAAGAATGGGAGGCTGCAGTGAGCTAGGATGGTGCCTGGGCCGCTGAAGGAAACCCTGTCTGAGAAATATGGAAGAAGGAAAATAAAACAATTTGCAGCAGAAAAGAAGACTCTTTTTTCCTTCATCTTCTTTCCCCTTCTACTTAGTGACAATCTTGGTCCAGTAATGAGGAAGAGGAGACAGAGAGATAGAGACAGTCACCTCCACTGCGCCCCTGCCCTGGGCCTATCAGATTCTATGAGCCAATCCATAGTTGAGATCGACTCGCAGACAGGAATTTATGGGACTGCCCAGGGCAGGATGGACAAGGTCATCTGACATACGGGTTCTTTTAGGCCCATCTGGACACTGATGCCGGGAATTGGGGGTTGGAAATGGGACCGAGGTCTCCTTCCCTGGGCAGAATTCACTGGATTTCCAGGATTCTCCTGTCGCAGGATGCTCGGGGAGGGAGTTAGTGCCATCGGCTCCAGGGAAATGGCACCAGCATTCAGTATCTTGTGTGTGCTGGGAATGAAGGCTCTTTCTGACAAGGTTATCACTCCTAACCCTGGACAAATCTCATCAGAGTGGGTGCCTTTATTATTCGTGTTTCCTCATGGGGAAACTGGGTCTCACAGCTGTTGAGTAACTTTCACAAGGCCACACGGGTAGGAGTGGCCAAGCAGGGTCTGCCAAGCCTGTACTCTCTCTGCTCTGCTACGTGGCTTCCAAGACTCCCTGTCTGTTCCAGAAATGTTTGTCTGTGCTGAGTGGGAACTGCCCTATAATAGTGGGGAACCTTTATCACTGTGATGGAGCCTGAGGGTAGCCTTCCCGGGTGAGCCATGGAGACGGCCTTTCCAGACAACAAAGGTCTTGGGGGGGAAGGGACTTGGGAATGCGGGGTCCTTTCTAGGCCAGCTACATTAGGTGTGAATGAGCAATGTTCTCCCTCTTTTCCCCTGGATAAACTCGTGTTTTAAAACCAAGCTTATGTGTGGATGGCACTCAGTTTCCCGTACCCCTCCCCGAGGAAGACCGCCTGTCCCCTGAGCTTGGTCCCCCATTCCCCAGGGATTCCCGTCCCCATCGCTCACTGTCCTATCCTTGTTTGCACGGCCTGGAGACCCTCTGGAATAGGAGATCCCGGGGGGGGGGATGTCTGCCGCATCCAGGAAGTACAGAAAGGCATCCTGTCCTTCGTTCCCAGAGATTGAGTGAGTTGAATGACTGCCACCCAGGAAGCTCCTCTTTTCTTGTTTGGCCTCAGAGCCACGGGCCTGGCCGGGGTTCTGACCGTGGCTCTTCCTAGTGTTCTGATCCTGGCTCTGGCTTGATTGTCTATGCCGTCTAGGGGTTGGTCTTGTTGAGCTTGTGGTCTGCATCAGAGAAATGAGAGGCGTGGACCTCACCTCCCCCTGGGTGAAAGCTACTCCCACACCCAGCTCCTGAGACAGTCAGGTTCTTCATCCTGGAAACGTTTATCACGGGCTGAGAGCGGGCTGGTCCTTGGTAGATGTGCATTAAATGCTGGTGAGAATATGCAATATATAAGTAAGAATATGAGGTATTTGGTTTTTCTTTCCTGCCTTACTTCAATGAGGATGATAGTCTCAGTTTCGTCCATGTTGGTACAAAAGACATTATTTCATTTTTTGGGGTTGGATAGTATTCCTACACACACACACACACACACACACACACACACACACACACACACACACACACTCACAGTCTTTATCTACTGATCAGTTGATGGTCACTTAGGTTGATTCCACATCTTTGCAGTTGTGAACTGTGCTGCAGCAAACATATCAGGGCAGGAGTCTTCATTGCACGAGGATCTCTTTTCCTTCTAAGTGTCAAGTTGTGGCGTTGCTGAACCAAGTAGTATATCAACTTTTTGTTGAAAAATCTCCATACACGTTTCCACAGAGGTTGTACTGACTTACATTCCCTCTAATAGCATGTAAGAGTTCCTTTGTCAGCCTTACCAATATCTGTTGGTTTTTTGTTTTGTTTTTTTTTTTTTGCCTTTTTTCTTTCTTAGAAAGCAGGGTTAATTGAGAGGGCAGAGAAACTCCCAGAGGAGGAGGGGACCCGAAGGGTTTGCCCTGTTTTTTACTTTTTAATCTGGCCTTTCTGAACTGGAATAAGGTGGCATGTCATTATGGTTATAATTTGCATTTCCCTGATGATTAGTGATGTTGGCCATTTTTTCATATGTGTGTGGGCCCCTTGCTTGTCTTCCTTCAAGAGGTGACTGTGTGTGTCATTCTTTCACTGTTTAATGGGATTATTAAATATTTTGTTGATGATTTTTAATTCCGTGTAGATTCTTGATATTAGCTCCTTTGTTGGATATAGTTTGTGAATATTAACCTCATTCTGTAGGTTGTCTGTTTACTCTGTTAATTAAGCATTTTAGTTTAATTAAGTCTCACTTATTTCTTGGTGTTAAAAATAGTTGCTGGGCAAGACAGCCAACTAGGTGAATACACACAGGTGCCTTGAGCTGGATGCTACTCATTAAATGGAGAATTCTGGAACCAGCCTAGCCTTTGACCTAATCGCCACGTGGCTCTCCACCCCCACTGGACCCTTCCTGGGAGTGGATAAGTCAGGGAGGCCCATAATAGGGGGCTCCTTGGGTCTCCTGCACGCTTGAGCTCAAGGGCTTTTTGACACTGAGCCCTGATTCTGTCCAGACTCTTCTGGTTACAGAAAGGAAACAGAGGCACAAAGGACTTGTGTCCAGTTCTGGAGGGTCGACCTAGAGCTCAGGCATCCAGAAAGGCAACCCCGCAGTCCTTTCCCAAGGAGCTCAGGAGGAGGGACCGTATTCGGGTTCAGTGTCCAGAGCTTATCGTCATCAGCATATTCCCAGAAAGAGACGCACGTCCACAATGACTTCCTCCCTCGTGGCTGTAGACTGGCGCTAGACAGTGAGGAGGGGTGTAGGTGTAGACCAGGCCTGTGTCGCTCTTGAGAGGAACCCCTGGGTCTCCTATTTCTGAGATGTCTTTCCCACCCTCAGTGCGCTCATCAGGTCCCAGGGTTGGTGGCCCTGAGTCTTGGGAGGACCCAGGATGGCTTTGCCAAGGAGATTGTCCAGCTCTTGAAAGGACCTTCTTAGCACACACTGGTCCACCTGAGGGTGGCTCGGGGAGGGGAAGCATTATTAATTACCATGTTGAAAAGGATTGCAGTGCTACTTCTCGTAGAGAAAACTCAAAAATACTTACCACAAGCCAGGCACAGTGGCCCACGTCTGTAATCCCAGCTCTTTGGGAGGTTGAGGTGGGAGGATTGCTTGAGACCAGGATTTTGAGAGGAGCATGGGCAGAGTAGCCAGACCACATCTCTATAAAATGTTTCTTAAAAACGTGCTGGTCCTGATGGCATGTGCCCATAGTCCCAGCTACTCAGGGGCTTGAGCTATAAATATGTCACTGCATTCTGTCTTAGGAGACAAAGTGAGACCTGTCTTGAACAAATCAATCCATAAAATTAAATAAGATTTTTTTCCTCCCTTCCCCTGTCCTGCTTTCCCCCTCAGGGATCGTCAAGGTAAGTAATTAGGAAAAGAAGAGTGAGAGAGACAGGCGGTTGCCTCCCCAGCGCTCATGCGCTGGGCTTACAGATTCTCTCAATCAACCTCTAGTTTCGATGGACTCACAGGCAGGCATTTACAGGACTCTCCAGGGCAGTAGGGACACGGGGATGTGGCCCTCAGGCTCATTCAGGGCCATCTGGAGGTCTATAAGGTAGACTGGGTGCCAAGTTCTCCCTCAGGAGGTCTCAGTTGGATTTCCAGGGTTTTCCTGCTGTAGGACGCTCAGCGAGGGGGCTGGTGCCATCAGCTCCATGGGAATAGCACCAGGATTTGGTATCTCATATGCCCTGGGTGCTCGCGTGCTCAGACATGGTGACCTCCCCTAATCCCTGGACACATCTCTCTGGAGAGAGTAGCTTTATTAACCATGTTTCCTTATGGAGAAGCTGAGGTTTTAGAGTTGATAAGTAACTTGCCCAAAGCCTCACAGGTATGAGTGGCCGTGGGGGTCTAACGTGCCTGTCTACCAAGCCTGTGCTCTTTCTGTGTGGCTTCCAAGGCTCCCTCTCTGTTCCAGAAATGTCCAACTGTGCTAAGAAGGCCTGACTTCAGATAAAAGTTGGATCATGTTTCACAGTGATAGGACCATGAGGGCAACCTTTCTCGGAGAGGCCATGGAGCCTGGGTCTCTTCAGACAGAGAAGGTCTGGGTGGGGAAGGGAACAGGGATGTGGGACTATTTCTGGGCCTGGCTTCTTGGTGTAGACGAGTGGGGTCCTTAGCCCTGACACCATCCTTCCCTCTTCTCCCCTGGATAAGCTCTCACTCATGTTTCATTTGAAACATGAATGACGCTCAAGCCCCAGGCCTCTACTCCCTGGAAGCCCTCCTAGGCCCTGGGCTGAGTCCTTCATCCTTTCAGACTGTAGCAGCTTCTGGGATACCCTTCCCATGACACCCTGCCCTATCCTGACTTGCTTGTGTGGCTGGGACCCCTCCTGGAAAGGGAGACCCTGGGGGAATATCTGTCCTTTTTCTGGGGAGGTAGAGAAAGCCATCCTGTTCTTAGTTTGCAAGAGATCACATGAACCCACTGACTGCTGTTTCAGAAAAATGCACACCCAGCTCCTGAGCCAGTCAGTTTCTTCATTCTGGAAACGTTTATCACAGGTTGAGTGTGGGCTGGTCCTTATTAGATGTGCATTGAACTTTGTTGAAAGCACATGTGTGTGCACACGCACACACACACACACACACGCACACACACACACACACACACATCCATACGTCAAGCTTGTGATATTCTTGGTCTCTTTGTTTTTAATTTCAGTACCTTTAGGGATCTCTGTTGACTTTTGGCTTCATGGATGAATTGTGTGGTGGTGAAGAGGTCTTGGCTTTAAGGGTACCTGTTCCCCTCCCAGCTGCATGTTGTACTTGTAAGGACATTTTTCCTCACTCAGTGCCTTCTCCAACTCCCCCTTCTAGTCTCCAAGACCTGGCATCTCATCCTAGATGCATGTGCAGACCCCTACTTTTGTTCTCACACGTAAGGGAGAACATGTGGCATTTGGTCTTTCGTTCCTGCGATATTTCACTTAGGGTAATGACCTCCTCATTTCATCCATGTTGCTACTAAAGACATTATTTAGTTTTTGTTATGACTGAACAGTAGTCCAGGGTCCAAAAAATCCCTGGAATTTATTGACAAAAATTGCGTATTGATCCTTACATGTTTAAGCTTCAGTCACCTTCAAAGTGCTCTGTTTGATGCAATACACCTATCAAGATGCTTTTTCCACTGCCCAAAACACTTTTTGAACTTGTCGATTTTGATGCCTATGAGTGCTTCTGTCGTTTTTTATTTCACCTCTTCCACGTTGGCTAAATGTTTCCCTTTGAGGACTTTTTTCATCTGAAAAGCAACCAAAACAGAGGTCCAGTGAATGGGGGAGTGGGGTACAGGGGTCATGCCGTTTTTGGTCGAAAACTGCTGAGCACTCAGTGCGGTGTGGGCAGGTGTCCTTGTAAATCACCCATCCTTAAATGGGCAAATACGTTGAAAGAATCTCCCCCCAAAATTCACTGAAACCCAACGCAGCCTCTCACAACAATGCTAGGTGGTACACGGATGCCGATGGGTTCCTGAAACACTCACCTAGCAGGGGAAGCTTGTACTGTAAGGAGCCTGCCCTGAAAAAGATAATTCCAGTTTTTTTGTTTGTTTTTGTTTTTTGTCCCCCATGTGTATATAGCATTTTCTTTATCTGGTGATCAGTTGCGCTAAGGTTGGTTTCACATATTTGCAATTGTGAGTCGTGTTGTGATAAACATATTGAGGATAGGTGTCTTCTTTGAACAGTGATCTCATTTCTCAGGGGTAGATTCCAAGTGGTGAGATTGCTGGAATCATGGTAGATCATCTTTTAGTTGAGATAGCTTCATCTACATTTCCGTAGAAGTTGTACAAACTTACATTCCCTCCAACAGTGCATAAACGTTCCCTTTTCACCTCATCCTCATCAATATGTGTGTTTTTTAAAATATTGCCATTCTGACTGGGGTAAAATGGTATCTAATTGTGGTTTTAATTTGCTTTTCCCTGATTATTAGTGATGGGTGTGTGTGTATTTTTTATTTGTGGGTCATTTGTGCACCATCTTTTGAGAGATGTCTGTTCATGTCATTTGCCCACTTTTTAATGGGGTAACTTGTTTTCTTTTTTTCTTTCTTTTTTTTTTTGGTTTGCGTTTCTTTTAGATTCTGGACATTAGTCTTAGTCTGCTGTAGAGCTTGGGAATGTTTTCTCCCATCCTCAAGGTTGCCTGTTTACTCTCTTGATTATTTCTCTCGTCGTGCAGTAGCTTTGTGGTTTTAAGTCTCACTGATTCCTCAGTTTTTATAATAGCTCTTAGTCAAGAGAGCCAGTTGGGCGAATCTACACAGGTGCCTTGTGCTGTGTCCTATTGTAAAGAGAAAATTCTGGAGCCAGCCTGTTTTTGTCCTCATTATGTTGAGACTTTTCTCACCCCATCACTGGACCCACTCCAGAGTGGACAGGTCATGGGGCCTGATGTCAGGAGGCTCCCCGGGCCTCCTACAAGCCTGGGCCCTGGCAGTATTTGAACCTGGGCCATGATTGAGTCTAGCCTCTTTTGATGACAGACGCAGAACTGAGGCACAGAGGAACCATGGTTCAGTGTTGGGAGTTGGACCCGTACTCTGGTCTCCAGACAGGCAACCCCTTCGACGTTCCCATGAGGGACTCAGGAGGAGGGACTGTGTTGTGGTTTCAGTGTCCAGGGCTTGTCATTTATCAGCATATTCCCAGAAAGAGGCACCCTTCCACACTGACTTTCCCTGTAGCGTAGACCTGCAGTTGGAAGTGGGGAGGGGGGTAGGTGTAGACCCCCGGGTCTGCTGTTCCTGAGACATCTTTTCCACGAGGGCACATGGTGCCCGGTAGGAAATTCATACCCTGTCACCCTCCTAACCGTCTCTCTTTTTCCAGTGTCTTTTTGCTGTTTCTCTTTTCGTAGACCCACAAATCAACTTTTATGTCATAAGTCAGAATATGGGGTTGATCCTTCCTGCGTTACTCCACAGAGGAAAATGGTCTGAATTCTTCCCGTGTTGCTACAAAAGAAATTATTTTATTTTTCTTCCTGAATATTATATATTCACATTCCATTATCTTCGTCCACTGATCAGATGATGAGCACGTCGGTTGACGCCACCTCTTTGCAATTGTAAGTCATTCTGTGGTGTCATCCCAGTGCAGATGTCCCCTTTGAAAATGGTCTCTTTCCCCTTGGGTAGACACCTAGTGGGGTTGCTGGATTCAATGGTAGATTCACTTTTCCTTCTTTGAGAAATCTCCGTACTGTTCTCTATAACCCTAACCCTAACCCTAACCAACTTCCCTTCCCACCGTCGTGTGTAAGCACTCCCTTTCAGCACATCCACGCCAACACCTGTTGCTTTAGCACTCTTTAAGACGGGCCATGCTTACTGGGGTAGGTGGTTTTAATTTGCATTTCCTTGATGATTCATGATGACGAGCATTTTTTCACATGATTGTTGGTTGTTTATGTGTCTTCTCATACGAGATATCTGTTCTTGTCATTTGCCTACTTTGTAATGAAATTGTTGTTATTATTTTTTCTTGCTGATCTGTTTGAGTTCCTTGTAAATTCTAGATATTAGTCCTTTGTGGGTTGTAGAGTTTGGGAGTATTTTCTTCCGTTCTGTAGGTTGCCTATTGACTCAGCTTTTATCTCTTTTGTTGTACCGAAGCTTCTTAGATAAGTTCCACTTATACCATGGTTTTCCAAATCGTTCTGAGACACGAGATCCAGCTGGGTGAATACACACAGGTGCCGTGATGTGGATCCTGTTCAGAAATCTGGTAATAGCCTGGCCTTTGTCCCAATTGTCATGTATCTCCCTGTTCCCACGAGCCCTTCCAGGGAGTGGGCGAGTCAGGGGCCTGATGGTAGGGGCTCCTCTGCACCCCTCGGCCCTGGGAATATTTGAGTATGTTCTCTGATCCAGTCCAGGCTCTTCTGGAGAAACCGAGGCACAAAAGAGTCATGATCCAGTTTTGAGAGTTGGACCGGGAGCCAGGATCTCCATACTGGCAACCCCTCAGATTTTTCCCCAAGGGACTTAGGAGGGAGGACCGTGTTTTGGTCTCGGTGTCCAGAGCTTGTTGTCATCAATATATTCCTAGAAAAAGGCACACGTCCACACTGACGTCCTCTCCCTGTAGCTATTGCAATAGAAAGTGCAATAAGTGGGGAGGGCTGCAGGTGTAGACCATGCCCACGTTGTTCTTGAGAGGATCTCCTGGGTCTGCTGTTCCTGATACACCTTCTCCACCCTCAGTGAGTGGATGATTGGATTCCGGGGTAGGTGGCCCTGAGCCGGGAGAGAACCTAGGTTGGCTTTGCCAGGAGGATCGTCTGGGCTTGAAAGAACGGTTTTAGCACACACTGCTCCCCTGAGGGTGGCTGGGGGTCCATATTAACCCCCGGGATGGTGGTCCTGAGCCAGGGGAAGACCCAGGTTGGCTTTGCAAGGGCAACTGTCTGATTGGAAGGGACCTACTGAGCACACACTGCCTGCCCGAGGGTGGCGTGAGATCAAGATTCACCTCATGTTTCAAAGCATCGTAGTGACACTTCTTGTAGGGCAAGTTCAAAAATACTACAGGTCAGGCATGATAACTCATGCTTGTAACCCCAGTATTGGGAGGCTGAGGCGAGAGGATTGCTTGAAGCCAGGAGTTTGAGAGGTACATGAGCAAAATGGTGAGATCGTGTCAGTACTAACTTTGGCTTTGAAAAAAGTTAGCTGTCCCTGGTGGCATGTGCCTATCGTCTCAGCTACTCAGGAGGCCAAGGCTGAGGACTTCTTGAACCCAGGAGTTTGAGGCTTAGTGAGCTATGGTGGAGCCACTGCACAAGTCCCAGCACCACAGAGTGAGGCATGCCTCAAGAAAGAAATTCTTACAGCAAATAAAAGAAGATTCCTTATCCCCCGGTTCTCCTCCCCACTTTTCTGCTTTGTGACAATCAAGGTAAAGCAATGAGGAAAGGGAAAGTCAGGCACACAGAGGGTGGAACCCAGAACCCTGCCCCCGGGCCTATCAGATACTCCAGGACAAACTGCAATTTAAATCAGCTCACAAGAGGCGTTGATGGGACTGCCCGGGGCTGGTTGGACAGGGTCATCTGGAGGACAGCTCTTTTAGGCCCATCTGTGCAACAGTGCCCTGACGGTGGAAGCCTTGCCAAGGTCACAATCCTGGGGTGACCCCGGCTGGATTTCCAGGGTTCTCGTGTTGCAGGACGCTCAGAGCAAGGCTGGTGCCATCACCTTGATGGGAAAAGTTCCAGATTTTCCACTCATATGCATGGTGTCTCGAGTGTGCCGGGCACGGGTGTGAGCTCCAAGATGGCTACCTCGCCTCACCCTGGACAGCTCCCACTGGAGACGGTGCCTCTGTTATCCGTGTTTACTCGTGGGGAAACTGAGGCTTTGAGCTGCTGCGTGTATCGCCCCAGGCCGCACAGGTGTGAGTGGCAGAGGGGGTCTCGTGTGCATGTCTGCCAAGCCTGTGCCGTCTCTGCTCTACTGGGTGGGTTGCAAGACTCTCTGTGTACTCCAGAAATGTCCAACCTTGCTGAGTGGGGCCTGACCCCATAAGCGGTGGGTCGTGTTCCACAGTAAAGGGGCCATGAGGACAGTCTTCCTGCGAAGATGGTCTGGGTGGTGAATGGAGTTGGGCTTTGGGCTGATTCTGGGCCAGACATTGGTGCAAATGCACAGTGCCCTCAGGCCTGAACACGTTCCTTCCCTCTTCTCCCCTGGACAAACTCTTCCTCCTGTTTCAAAACCAGGCTTCCATGTGAATGGAGCTCAGTTCCTTATTCTCTTTCCCCGGGAATCCCTCCTGGCCGCTGAGCTTACTCCCCTCTCGTCCAGGGCTGTGGCAGCTTCCAGGTTTCCCTTCCCCAACATTCCCTGTCCTATCCTGACTTGCTTGTGTGACCTGGGCCCCCTCCTGGAGTAGGAGACCCCGGGAGGAATGTCTGCCCCATCAGAGAGCTACAGAAAGGCATCCTGACCTTCATTCCCAGAGATTAAGTGAATGGAATGGCCACCACCCTGGAAGCTGCCCTTTTCTCATTTGGCCTCAGAGTCACGTGTCCGGCTGGGGTTCTGATCGGGGCTCTTACTGGTTCTGATCCTGGCTCTGGCTCTCATTAGCTGTGCCATTTGGGGGTAGGTCTTGCTGAGCTTGTGGGCCTCTGTGAAATGAGAGGCATGGACCTCACCTCCACCTGGGTGAAAGCTGCTCCCTCACACAGCTCTAAGACAGTCTGGACCTCCTGGAAATGTCTATCACAGGCCAAGTGTGGTCTGGTCCTTAAAAGACATGCAGTAAATGTTTGTGGAGAGTAGACACACACACACACACACACACACACACACACACACACACGCACATACACACATGACAGGGGTTTGTGTCACCTCTTTGTCACCTGTTATCTTCTTTTGTTTTTTTTTTTGAGTTGGAGTCTCACTCCATCGCCCAGACTGGAGTGCACTGGCCGCTCCCGGCCACCGCAGCCTTGACCTGCTGGGCTCCGGTGATCCTTCCACTTCAGCCTTCCGAGTAGCCGGAACTACAGGCGCGCGCTACCACGCCCGGCTGATTTTTGATTATTGTAGAGATGAGCTCTCGCCAAGTTGCCCAGGCGGGTCTCGAACCCGCGGGCTCAGGCAATCCACTCACCTCAGCCTCCCAAAGCGCGGGATTACAGGCTGAGTCACAGAGCCCGGCTTATCTTCTTTTTTCATTATTTATTTTGTCAATAGTTTGGGGAGCGCAAGTGGTTCTGGTTACATGGGTGAATTGTACAGTGCTGGAGAGGTCTGGGCTCTCGTTTCTGGGCCCAGTCCACTTGTGCTCATTGTCCTTGGCAGGAAGTGTTTCATCCTCTGCCATCCCCTTCCTAACCTCCCTCCCTCTGTCACCAGTGTCCTTTTTGCCATCTATATGTTTTGGGGGACTCACACCTTCATCTTCACATTTCAGCGGGCACACGGAGTGTCTGGTATTTTCCCTCCTCTGTTAACTTCACTGATGGGGTCCCAATTTCATCCACATTGCTACAAAAGAAATTGTTCCTTTGTTTTTTTTGTCTCTGAATGGCATTTTTCATATAGGTATGTGTGTAACTATGCTTTTTTAATCCTCTGCTCAGCGGATGGGCCCTTGCGCTGATTCCACATCTCTGCAACCGTGAACTGTGCTGCAGCAAACACACCAGTGTTGGAGTTTTATTTGTGCAATGCCCCCTTTTCCTCTGCGTTACACCAAGTACTGGGATTGCTGAATCCAATGGCAGGTCAACTTTTGGTTATCTGAGAAATCCCCACACTGTTTTCCACAGAGGTTGTACCCATTTATAGTCCCACCTTGGTGTTTGCAGAAGTACCTTTTTGTTGCATTGGCTCCAAAATCCATGGTTTTGTTTGTTTGTTTTTTAACGTTTTTCTACTAGGCCATTCTGACTGGGGTAAGTTATTCTCTCATTGCAGATTTAATTTGCATGTCCCTACTGATGTGTGATGTCAGACATTTGTTCATATGTTTGGGCCATTTGTGTGTCTTCCCTCAAGAGCTTCATGTCATTGCCCACATTTTTTTTTTTTTGAGTTGGAGTCTCACTCTGTCGCCCAGACTGGAGTGCAGTGGCCGCTCCCGGCCACCGCAGCCTCGACCTGCTGGGCTCCGGCGATCCTTCCGCCTCAGCCTTCCGAGGAGCCGGAATTACGGGCATGCGCCACCACGCCTGGCTGATTTTTTGATTTATCGTAGAGATGAGGTCTCGCTGCCCAGACGGGTCTGAAACCCGCGGGCTCAGGCAATCCATTCACCTCAGCCTCCCAAAGGCGCGGGATGACAGGCTGAGCCACCGAGCCCGGCTTTTTGCCCACATTTTAATGGTATTATTTGTCTCAGTTCCTGCTGATTTGTTTCAGGTTTTTGTAGATTCTGAATATGAGTCTTTTTTTGGATTAGAGTCTGTGACTATCGTTTCCCATTCTGTAGGTTGCCTGTGTCCTCTGGATTATTTCTTTTGCTGTGCAGAAGCTCTTTAGTTTCATTGAATCCCACTTATTTCTTAGTTTTTGTTTGTTTTGAGTCAGAGTCTCACTCAGTTGCCCAGGTTAGAGAGCAGTGGCAAAATCACGGCTCACCACAGACTTAATCTCCTGGGCTCAGGTGATCCTTCTGCCTCAGCCTGCCAAGTTTCTGGGACGACAGGCATGCACCACCATGCCTGGCTAATGTTTTAATTTTTGGTGGACACAAGGTGTTGCTATGCTCCTTAGGCTGGTCTCCAATTTGGGGGCTGAAGCAATCTTCCCGCCTCAGCCTCCCAAGGTACCAGGATTCCTTAGTTTTTAATTCTTGGCAGGACAGCCAGCTTGGTGAATATAAACAAGTGTTTGAGGTGGATCCTGACCATAAAACAGAAAATTCTGGAGCCAGCATGGCCTTTGTTCTAATTGCCATTTGGCTCACTGTCCTCTGGACCCTTACAGGGAGTGGGCCGGTCAGGGCCCCTGATGGCAAGGGGTACCTGGAATTGCTGAATCCCAGGGTCCTGGGGTATTTGAGTCTCTGCCCTGTAACCAGCCTCTTCTGGCAGCAGAAGGGAAACTGAGGCACAAAGGGGTCATAATCCAGTCCTGGGTGTTGGACCTGGAGCCCAGCCTCCAGACAGGCAATCCCTTAGTCCTTTCCCCAAGGGACTCAGGAGGAGGGACAGTGTTGTGGTTTCAATGTCCAGAGCTTGTGGTTCATCAGCACATTCTCAGGCAGAGGCCCGTGTCCACACTGACATCCTCTCCCTGTGTAGACCTGCAGTAGCAACTGGGGAGTTGGTGCAGGTGGAGACTACCTGTTTCTCGGGAGGAACCCCTGGGTCTGCTGTTCCCAAGACGTCTTTTCTACCCTCAGTGAGTGGATCGCTGGATCCTGGAGCTGGTGGCCCTGAGCCAGGGAAGGACCCAGGATGGCTTTACCAGGGAGACTGTCCTCATCTGAAGGGAACACCCTGCACCTGAGGGCGCCTTTTAGGGTCCATTATTAAGTACCATGTTTCAAAGAGTTGTAGATGCCACTTCTTCAAAGAAAAACTGAAAACGAAAAATACAACAGGCCAGGCCTGGTGACCTCTGCCTATAATGCCAGCACTTTGGGAGGCCGAGGTGAGAGATTGCTTGAGGCCGGGAGAGGTGCCAGGGCAAAATAGCAACAAGAACAAAAAAAACTCCACATTTTAAAAAAATTGTTGGTTCTGGTGGCATGTGCCTGTAGTCCCGGTTACTTGAGAGACTGAGGCCTGAGGATTGCTTGATCAAGGAGTTCGAGTCTGTAGTGAACTATGAATGTGCCACTGAACACCAGCCCGGGTGACAGAGGGAGAGCCTGCCTCAAAAAAAAAGTCCTTACAACAAATAGAATTTTTTTCTCCCCTTCTCCCTTCCCTCTTCCCCCTTAGTGATCATGAAGGTAGAGTAATTAGGAAAAAGGGAGTCAGAGAGACACACGGTCACCTCCCCAGTGCCCCAGCCCTGGGCCTACCATATGTTCCAGGTCAATCTATACTTTAGATGGACTCACAGTGAAGCATTTATGGGACTGCCTGGAGAAGGCAGACGCGGTCATCTGGTCGACAGGATCTTGTGGGCCCATCTGAACAAAGCTTCCGGGAGGGTGGACCTGGTGCCCAGCTCTCCCTCCGGGAGTGGCCTCGACTGGATTTCCAGAGTTTTCCTGCTGTAGGACACTCAGGAAGGGGTTGATGTCCTTTATCCATGGGAATAGCACCAGGATTCAGTATCTCATGTGTGCTGGGCACTGGGGTACTCTGACGTGGTGACCTCTCCTAATCCCCGGACGAAACCACTGGAGAGGGTGGCTTTATGATCCATGATCCCTTATGGGAAACAGAGGCTCAGAGTGTTCATTTGGCCAAGGACACATAGTCAGAGGGGGATCCCACGTGCCCATCTGCCAAACCTGTGCTCTCTGCTCTACTGCATAACTTCCAAGACTCCCCGTCTCCTCCAGAAATGTCCAACTGTGCTGAGAAGGCCTGCCCTCAGATGTAAGGTAGTACATGCTTCACAGTGATTTGGCCATTATGACAGCCCAGGATATGGGATTCTTCTGGGCCTAGCGTGTTGGGTGTAAACGAGCAGTGTCCTCTGTCCTGACACCATTCTCCTCTTGTTCCCTGGATAAACCCTTACTCGTGTTTCAAAACCTAGCTTGTCTGTGAGTGGCACCCACTTCTTCGTCCCTTTTCCCCAGGAAGCCCTCCTGTCCGTCCCCAGGCTCGGTCCTCCATCCTCCAGGGCTGCAGCGGCTCCTGGGATTCCCTTTCTCGTCCACTCACTGTCCCGTCCTGACTTGTTGTGTGGCCTGGCCCCCCTCCTGGAACAGGCCACCCCGGGGGGAATGTCTGCCCCATTCTGGGAGGCACAGAAAGGCATCCTCCCCTTCATCGCCAGAGATTGAGTGAGTGGAAGGACTGCCACCCTGGAAGCTGCTTTTTCTTTCCCTTTGGCTTCAGGGCTGTGGGTCCGGCCGGGGCTCTGACCGTGGGGTTCTGATCCTGGCTCTGGCTCTCACTGACTGTGCCGTCTGGGGGTTGGACTTGTTGAGCTTGTGCTCTTCATCTGTGAGACGAGAGGTGTGGACCTCACCTCCACCTGTGCGAAAGCTGCTCCCACACCCAGCTCCTGAGACAGGTTCTTCATTCTAGAAACATTCACCACCGGCCAAGCGTGGTCTGCTTCTTCGTAGATGTGTGTTAAATGTCAGTAAAAGCAAAGACACACGCACAAAAGTGATTTGTGCCACCCCTGTGTCATGTGTCATCTTTTTTCAGTAGCTTTAGGGTTTCTTTGTGTAGATACCAAGTAGCGGGATTGCTGAGACCGATGCTAGATCAACTTGGGGTTAATGGAGAAATCGCCATACTCTTTTCCATAGAGGCTGTGCTAATTTACATTCCCTCCAAAGGTATAGAAGCATTCTCTTTTCACCGTATCCTCACCATTATCTACTGTTTCAGACCACTTTAATAATGGCCATTCTGACTGGTGTGACGTGATATCTCACTGTGGTTTTATGATAATTTGCATTTTCCTGATGATTAGTGATGTTGAGAATTTTTCCGTATGTTTGTTGGCCACTTGTGTGTCTTTTCTTGATAGACATCTGTCCATTTCTTCCCTTTTTAATGGGGTTATTTGTTTGTTCTATTTGATTTGTTTGAGTTCCTTGAAGATTCCAGTTGTTGTCCTTTGCCAGTTGTAGGCCTTGCGAATGTCTCCTAACACTCAGTACGTTTCCTACTTGCTCTGTTGATGATTTCTTTTTCTGTGCGGAAGGTTTTTATGTTATTAAGTCCCACTGATTCCTTAGCTTTGAAAGTAGTTCTTGGGCAAGAAAATCAACTGGGTGAATCCACACAGGTGGATCCTGTTTGCTAAATGGAGAATTCTGGAGCCAGCCTGGCCTGTGTCCTAATTGCTAGATGGCTCACCACCCCCATGGGCCCTCCCATGGAGCAGGTAGACCTGGGAGCCTGATGGTAGGGGATCCCCTGAGCCGAGTCTAAACCCAGCTCCTAATCCCAGTCAGTGGCTTTATTCTAGAAACCTCTACCACAGACCAAATATGGGCCTGTCCATTGTAGATGTGCATTAAATAGAGAGAGCATACACACACACACACACACACACACACACACACACACACACACACACAAAGTTTGTGTCATTCTTGGTTCAATTGCTAACTTACCTTTTGTTTTTCTTTCTTAGTTTTTAAAGTAGTTCTTAGACCAGAGTCAGTTTGGTGATTACATGCAGCTGCCTAGAACTGGATCCTGTGCGTTACATGGAAAATTCTTGAGGCAGCTGGGCCTTGGACCTAATTGCCAAGTGGCTCAGAGCCTCCACTGGACCCTCCCTGAGCATGGGCAGCTCAGGGGTCCCAATGCTAAGGACAGCTTTTGGGATCATTTGAACTTGCGGTTAGAATCGGTCCAGCCTCTTCTGGGTACATGAGGGAAACCGAGGCACAAAGGAGCCGTGGTCCTGTCCTGGGACTTACAACTAGAGCCCAGGTCTCGAGACAGACCGTCCCTCAGGCCTTTCCCTGAGGGACTCAGGAGGAAGGACCGTGCTGTGGTTTCAGTGTCCAGAGCTTGTTGCCATCAGCACATTCCCAGGAAGAGGCACACATCCACACTGACTTCCGATCCCAGTGGCTGTAGACCTGCAGTATTAAGTGGGGAGGGGTGCAGGTGCAGACCAGGACCGTGGTGCTTGGGAAGAACCCCTGGTTGCTGTTCCCGAGACGTCTTTTCCACCCGCAGTGAGTGAATGATCAGATCATAGGCAGCCTGGTGGCCCCGAGCCAGGGGATGGCTTTGCTGGGCTTGCTGTCCGGGGAGACTGTCCAGCTCTTCCAAGGAGCTTCCCAGCACACATGGCCCATCTGAGGGCGGCTCTTAGGGGTCCATTATGAAGCACCGTGTTTCAAAGTATTTTTCCTGCCGCTTCCTGGAAGGAAAATTCAAAGCACTTTCAGGAGGCCAGGCATGGTGTAATCCCAGCTTTTTGGGAGACTGAGGTGGGAGGATCACTTGAGACCGTGAGTTCAAGATCAGTCTGGGCAGCATAGCAAGTCCCCTACTCTATAAAAATTTTAAAAACCTTAGTCATGTGTGGTGGCACGTGCCTGTCGTCCCAACTACTTGGGAGGCTAAAGTGGCAGGATCACTTGGCCCTCGGATTTGGCGCCACTGCACTCCAGCCTGGTGACAGCAGGGATTCTTTGCCCCGCCTCCCCCCCAAATGATTCCTTTCCTTCCTTTTTTCTCGTCTATTTCCCCCTTAGTGAAAATTCTGGTAAAGTAATGAAGGGGAGAGAAAGAGAGAGAGAGACAGTCACCTCCCCAGCACCTTGTCCCTGGCTTGATCAGATTCCCTTCATCAACCTCTAGCTTAGATGGACTCACAGACAGGTGTTTATGAGACGCCCAGGGCAGGTCTGATGTGATCGTGCGGCCCATGGGCTCTTTCACAGGCCCGTCTGGACACTGACGCCTGGAGCAGTGGACGCCACGTCTCCCTCTCGGGACGGCCATGGCTGGATCTCCGGGGTCCCCCTGCTGCAGGATGCTCAGGGAGGGCCTTGGGCCATCAGCTTCATGCGAACAGTACCGGGGTTCGGTACCTCATATGTGCCAGGCACTAAGGTACAGTCAACTTATTCCAGGACGACACCTTTATTATCTATGTTTCCTCGTTTGGAAACTGAGGCTTAGAATCGTTGAGTATCTTTCCTAAAAGCACACAGCTATGAGTGACACAGGGGGTCTAATGTGCCTGTCAACCACGTTTGTTCTTCCTCTGCTCTACAGCGTGGCTTCCAAGATGCCCATCAGTTCCAAAAATGTAGAACTGGGCTGAGTGGGGCCTGGCCTCATAACCACGGAGTCGTGTTTCACAGTAATGGGGCCATGAGGCCACGCTTCCCACCGATGCCTATGGAGGCTGGACCTCAACAGGCAGGCTTTGGGTGGGGAAGGGAGCCGGTGATGTAGGGGCATTTCTGGGCCTGGCTCATTGGTGGAAACGAGCCCCCGGTACTCATCTGCCTTCAGCCGGGGCCTCCCTTGGCACAAGGCTGAATTTGGAGCATTCTCGATGTCCTGGGAGGAATTCTGGCACTACCTGAGTCCCAAGGGCATCACTAGATACCCTTGTCCGGTGTGGGGCCCATGGAGTGTGCCCGGGGGGGATCTCGGTACAGGAAGGGCAGATCCTTCACGGAGGGGCTAAGTCTGTTGGGTTTGGAGGTCGGGGATGCAGCTGGTTTCACCCCATCCCTTGCATTGGACCCAGAGCCCGAGCCCCTCATGCCCTTCCTGAGACGGGGTTTGGGCTTTGGGGGGAGAGTATGGACACAGAGCCTAGCCATCTCCGGGCACCTATGGCTTGGAGCCTTTCCGGGCCCACATCCAGGACCTGGCGACCAGTGTGGCCACTTGCCCTTTCCAGGTGTAACCTTCCTCGGAGCTTTCCAGGGGATTCAGGCATGCCCAGCTCACAAGGGCCAGTACTGAGTCCAGAATCCCTGACCAAGCATTCCCGTGATCCTGGGTGGTATATGCTGGTGCCAGAAGTTTTCCTAAGGGCTCAGGTGTAGCCTCTCAGAAAAGATCACCCACAGATGTCTGGGTGAGCCCAGGCCTGGGCTCACCTCTTCTTCGAGAGGAGAAGTCATCTGAATAAAGCTCAGGGAAATGGCAGCTTCAGTCACAGGTGTATGTGTGTGTGTGTGTGTGTCCCTCAGATGTGTGAGCACCTCTTGTGTGTAGGCCCTGGGCGGGACACAAGGGCACAGCAAGTGACAGACACAGTGGCCGTCTCCCAGCGGTCACAGTGTCTCAGGAGACAGCAAGCATGATCTGAAACTCCAGCGGGCACCGACCTAGGCTGAGAGTGTCCACAGTCTCCTGCTGGAGGGGACCCCGGGAGAGGTGGGACTGTCCTAGCAACCTTGGGCCCAGGCCTTCCGGGGGAATACAGATAATACGAGCGGGCCTGGCGCCTTCTGGGGGGCTCCATGGACTCCTGAGACTCGGCCCCCAGCCACTGGCAAGAGGGAACCATCCCACCAGCGACGGTGGGTCGCCGCGGACCTGTGGAAGCCGGTTTTGGGGGAAGGAGCCCAGTACCTCCCTACCGACTCTAACTACCAGCGCCCGGTCTTGTCTTTTTATCCATAGTCCTTACCACCGTCTACCCCACAGTTGATTTGACTCATTCATCTTGGCTGTGGCCTGGCTTTTCTTATAAAACTTAAGCTCCAGGAGGGCAGGGTGCTGCCTCGGTGGCAGGGTGCACTCTCTTCCCTAGGACAGACCCCGTAGAACAGCCCCGTGAGTATTGGATGGGTTCATCGGTGCTGGCTCTTGTGGGACCAAATTATGAGCAAAACTTCCCTCTGTCCTGTGTAGGCAGAGACGCCCCCGATGCCAAAGCCACCCTGGGTGGATGTTTCAAGGAAGGCAGAACCATGGCGGGGCCTTCTAGCTGTGAAACGAGGAAACCTTCCATCCATAGTGAAAGTGAGTTGGCTGGGCTCGGTGGCTCAGCCTGTCATCCCAGCACTTTTGGAGGCGGAGGCGAGTGGATTGCCTGAGCCCGCAGGTTCGAGACCCCCCCGGGCAACTGGGCCAGACCTTGTCTCTACAATAAATCAAAAAACTAGCCAGGTATGGTAGCGCGCGCCTGTAGTTCCAGCTACTCGGAAGGCTGAGGCAGAAGGCTCGCCGGAGCCCAGCAGGTCGAGGCTGCGGTGGCCGGGAGCGGCCACTGCACTCCAGTCTGGGCGACAGAGTGAGACGCCAACTCAAAAATAAAAAAATGAAAGCGAATCAGTTCTGCCTAGTTCCAATGGGCTTCCCAGGAACACCGTACAAAACCAGGGCATCCTCCAGGCCTGAGGGAAGCAGGGACAGGTGGGCTTCATCCTGGACCCCAGCTGACAGCCGGCCGGCCTGGGTGTGAACAGGGACTCACTTCCTCCCCAACGAGCCCTGGGAGCTGACCCTGGGGGCGCGCACCTGTTCCCCCCACTGTAGGGCACTCAGCCTTTCCCCTTCTGCCCCTGAGGGAAGGTCACAGGCAGGAGGGGGCAGGACCCCGAGTCACTGGGGACTCCCACCACTGTCTCCCTTTGTCCCCACTCACAGGCTCCGGCCCATCCCGCCCCTGCTGACACTCGGGAGTGGAGTGGGGGGCGGAGATGAAGATCTGAACTCAGCATCCTCTCTTTCCAACTCTCTGCAGCCCAGGGAGGGGCGGCGTTTTTGCCTGGACCCAAGTGACCCTTGCTGGATGGCATTTAGGATCTGGCTCTGATGTGAAGGATGGGGGAGATCCAGCTGGACCTGGGGACTCATGGCCCCCAGGAGCCTAAGCCCATCCAGGAAAGAGTTGCCCTTCCTGTACCGAGAGGACACACTGGACACAGGTGTGTCCCACGATACCCTCGGGGCTCAGGCTGCGCCCAAATTCTTCTCAACATCTAGAACTCTCCAAGGGCAGCTGTCGCCGAGAGAGGCTTGGCTGCAGGCAGGTGAGCATGGGAGGTTCCTTTCCACCCCGTGAACTGGGTCCAGAAATGGCCTCATATTCCCAGCTCCCTTCCCCACCTAGACCCTTCTCGACTAGAGAGGCCCAGCCTCCCAACCTTCCCCAGAAAGGCTGTCCTCTTGGCCCTATCACTGCAAAACGTGACCCTACTCGTATATGGGCTCAGGCCCCACTCAGCGCATATGGACATTTCTGGAACAGATGGGGAGCCTTGGAAGCCACACAGTAGAGCAGAGAGAGGAAAGGCTTGGCAGGAAGGCACGTGAGACCCCCTCTGCCAGTTGTACCTGTGTGGCCTTGGCAAAGTTACTCAGAGACTCTAAGTCTCAGTTTTCCCGAGAGGAAACGCAGAGGCTGAAGGCACCCTTTCCAGTGGGAATTGTGATGGATTGGGCAGATCACCACGTCGGAGAGCACCCCCAAGATACCGGCCCTGGCGCGATTCCCATGGAGTTGATGGCCCCAACCCCCTTCCTGAGGGTCCTGCAGCGGGAGAACCCTGGAGATCCAGCCCAGGTTGCCCCGGGAGGGAGACTTGGGTGCCGAGTTCTCCTTCCTGGCGTGAGTGTCCAGGTGGGCCTAAGTGAGGTTGGTAAGGAAGATCTGGTAGGGCCAGGCTGGACGGGATCAGGGCACGAAATCAAATTCCGCCAGGACCCGGGGATGCAGGAGGCCCAGGGGACCCATCAGACCCTCTGACCCGCTCACTCCTAGGGAGTGTCCCGTGGGGCTAGGGAGCCATGTGGCAGTTGGGGGAAAGGCCAGGCTGGCTCCAGAATTCTCCATTTAACGAGTAAGATCCAGCTCCAGGCAGGGGTGTGTATCTGCCCAGCTGGTTCTCCTGCCTGAGAACTATTTTAAAAACTAACCAAGAAAAGAAAACGATAACAAATGGCCTAGAAATGACATGAGCTATTTTGGGGTCTGTGTGTTGTGTACTGAGGAGTCCTGAAGCTCAACCTGCAGGTGCCTGTGTTCCTGTAGGGGTGGCCTGGAACAGGGACGCTTACCAGGTCCCAGCTTGGGTGTGGCCTCTCAGAAAAGAGCACCCACTCATGTCTCGCTAAGCCGGGCCTGGACTCACCTCATGTTCCAGAAGAGACTAAGTCTGAATAAGCTTCCAGGATGGTGGCTTCAGCCACAGAAACTCGTGTGTGTGTGTGTATGTGTGTGTGTGTCCGACTCACAAATGTGTGACACCTCCTGTGTGCAGGCCCTGGGCTGGACACAAGGACACTGCAGGTGACAGGCCCAGTGGCTGTCCCCACAGGGGACACGGTGTCCTGAGAGACAGCGCAGAATGAGCTGACACCACAGAGGGCCCCGACCCAGGCTGAAAGCATCTGAGGCCTCACTTGGAGTGGACCCCGGGCGAGATGGACTGTTCTAACAGCTTTGGGCCCAGGCCTTCCGCAGTAATCAAAACACGGCACACACCATGTGGAGAATGCTTGCGTTCATATAATTCTTGCATGGCCAGAACAGCCTTGGAGACGGAGGGGCAGTCTCAGCTGGGTGGGGGGCGGAACCTGGGAGTTGGTTCCAGTCCATGAGAGACACGGAAGAGGCAGAGCCGTGCGGCCTGGTTGTGAAGACAGAGCTCTTCGGGATCCAGAAGAGATGGGAGCCTCAGTCTCCCATCTGTGGAATGGGGACAGAGACAGCACCTACCTCATGACCACTGTAAGATGCAGGAGTCTTCTGGGCTGCAATGGGTAGTGCAGATTCCCGGGACCTGTGGTCACTCAAGTCCTGCCACGTGGGCAGGCACCTCTTTCCACACGTGTTCCTGGCATTCTATACCACGTCACACAGCTCAGCGGCCTCCTGGTTGCTGCACCAGAAGCTCTGGCCCAGGAAGCCCTGGTCGGAGCCCAGCAGCGGGGACGGCACAGCGTCCAGGGCCCCAAGGGCCTCCTGGGCCTGCCTGACCTTCTTACACAGTTGCATGAAATTGCATGTCTCTTCTGGGTTGACACTGGCCACCAGCTTCTGCAATGGGGGGGTTGGGATTTCACCAGGCTGTGCCACAACTGAGTGACCCCTGGGTTCATGGATGAACACAAGCCCCCCAGGACCTGGATGGTCATGGCCTCGGAGTTGTTGGGCTTGACCCAGTTGTGGAAGTTCTCCAGACCATCATGCACGCCCTGCATTTCTGGCTTCCCTGCTTGGGTGACCTGCTGTCCTCCTCCAGAAGCATCAGCTCCAGGTTGCGGACCTCCTCCACGTCCTCTGCCCTGGGGTCCCGGGGAAGGGCAGGCCGTGGTGGCCCCCAGGAGGCAGATCAGGAGAAGCAGGGCACGCTGCCTGCTGGCCAGGGACTCGAGCTCTAGTGCTCGGGGCCGCCTGCTCCTGCTACAAACCCACTCTCCTCCTGGCCCCAGGGAGGGGGAAGGGCACCC
>NW_007248553.1:86276-106689 GCF_000164805.1 Carlito syrichta | reverse complement strand
CCTGCCCCTCCCACAGCAGGACTCAGTCCCCGTGGGCTTGGGTCTCCCGGCCTCTTTGCCTCTGCTCCTGCTGCGCCCTCTGCCCTGACACCATCCTTCCCTCTCCTCCCCTGGATAAACTCTCAACTCTTTCTATAAACCCTAGCTTATATGTGAATGACGCTCAATTCGTAGTCTCTTTTTTTCCGGAAACCCCCCTAGTCCCTGGACTTGGTTCCTCATCCCCCAGGGCTGCAGCAGCTTCTGGGGTCCCTTCCCCATCACTCACTGTCCTATCCTGACGTGCTTGTGCGGCCTGGGTCCCTCCTGGAATAGGAGGCCCTGGGGGGAATGTCTGCCCCACCTGGGAGGTACAGAAAGGCTTCCTGGCCTTCATTTCCAGGGAGTGAGTGGAATGGCCGCTGCCCTGGAAACTACTCTTTTCTCGTTTGGCCCCAGAGTTCTGACCGTGGCTCTTCTTGGGGGTCTGATCCAGGCTCTGGTTCTCACTGGCTGTGCCGTTTGGGAGTTGGTCTTGTTGAGCTTGTGGTCGTCATCTGTGAGATGAGGGTGGTAGACCTCACCCCTACCTATGTGAAGGTTGCCTTCACGCGCTGCTTCTGAGATCGTCACATTCTTGATCCTGGAAATGTCCATCACAGGCTGAGTGTGGCCTGGTCCTTAGTAGACGTGCATCAAATGTTTGTGGAAAGCACACAGACACACACGCGCGCGCGCTCACACACACACGCGCGCTCACACACACACACACAGCAGGGGTTTGCGTCATTCTTGGGTCACTTGTTAGTTTATCTTTTTTCTTTCTTAGTGTTTTAAATAATTCTTAGGCAAGAATGTAAGCCAGGCAAATATACCGAGGTAGCTTGGGCTGTACGCTATTCATTAAATGGAGAAATCTGGAGTCAGCCTGGCCTTTGACCTACTTCCGCACAGGTCACACCTCATGACCTCCTCAGGGAGTGGGTGTTTCAGGGGGCCCAACGATAGGGTTCTTCCTAGGCCGCCCATTCCCATGCCCTGGGGTATTTGAGCTTGTGCCCTGGGGTCGACTCCAGCTGCTTCTGGTTATGGAAGGGAAACTGAGGCACAAAGAAGTTGTGGTCCTAGAATTGGAGTCCAGACCTCCAGACAGGCAACCCCTCAGTCCTTTCCCCAAGGGACTCAGGAGAAGAGACTGTGTTGAGGTTCCAGTGTCCAGAGCTTGCTGTTATATTCCTAGAAGGAAGCACACGTCCACATTGACTTCCTCTCCTGGTGACTGTAGACCTGTAGAAGAAAGTGACAAGGGATGCAGGTGTAGACCAGGCCCGTGTTGCTCTCAGGAAGAACCCCCGAGTCTGCTGTTCCTGAGGTGTCTTTTCCACCCTCAGTGTTGAGTGACTCGTCAGATCCCGGGCCTTGTGGCCCTGGGCCAGGGGACAGCACAGGGTGGCTTTGTTGGTTTGGCTGACCAAGAAGATTGTAAGGCCTTGGAAGAGACCTTCCCATCACACACTGCCCCCCTGAGGGTGACTTTTGTGGGTCCACCATTAAGCGCCATATTTCAAAGTGTGATAGTTGTCCCTTCCTGAAGGGAAATCTCAAAACACATCAGGCTGGACACAGGGGAGCCTGCTTGTAATCCCGGTTCTTCGGCAGGCCAAGACTAGAGGATTGCCTAAGGCCACTAGCTTGAGGGGTGCCTGGGCCACATAGTGAGGCCCCATTTGCACAAAATTGGTTTTAAAATTTTCCTGGTGCTTGTGGCATGTGCCTGTGGTCCCAGCCATTCTGGAGACTGAGGCCTGAGCATTGCTTGAGCCAAGGAGTTTGAGAGTTCAGAGCTTCAGTGGGCTATGACTGTGTCAATGCACCCCAGCCTGGACCGCTGAGGGAAACCCTGACTCAAAAAAATAAGGAGAGAGAGAGAGAGAGAGAGAGAATATATTTACAACAGAAAGGCAGAAAGGTAGAAGAAGATTCTTTTACTTCCATCTTCTTTTACCTCTCTCTCCACCCTCCTTCCTGCCTTCGTGATAATTTTGGTAAGGTGATGCGGAAGATGTCGGGGACGGAAGCAGACAGTCGCCTCCCCGTGCCTCTGCCCTGGGTCTACAGATTCTTTCCCTCAACCTCTAGTCTAGGTGGGCTCTCAGACAACGTTTATGGGGCTGCCCAGGACAGGCTGGACAAGGTCATCTGGCCCACATGATCTTCCAGGTCCACCTGGACACCGAAACCTGGAGCAGTGGACACAGTGCCAGACTCCCTCTCAAGGTGGCCTGGACTGGATTTCCAGGGTTCTTCTGCTGCAGGACCCTCAAAGGGGAGGTCGGTACCACCAACTCCATAGGAATAATACCAAGGTTCGGTATCGCATGTGTGCTGGGTACGGGGGTTTGCTCCACCATGGTTATCTCCCCTAATCCATGGACAAATCTCACTGGAGTGAGTGACTGTATCATCCAAGTTTTCTCCTGGGGAAACGGAGTCTTAAAGCTGTTGAGTAACTTTCCCAGGACCACACAGGTACAAGAGGCAGAGCAGGGTCTCACGGCCCGTTTGCCAAGCCTGTGCTCTCTCGGTGCTCCTGAGAGGCTTCCAAGACTCCCTGTTTCAGAAATTGCCAACCTTTCTGAGTGGAGCCTCATCTGATAGGATTGAAGTCATGTTTCACAGCGGTGGGGCCATGAAGAGAGACTTTCTGGGGTAGACCGTGAGGCCAGGTCCCTCCAGATAAGATGATTTGTTCTGGGTGGCAAAAGGAGTTGAGCACTGAAGACCGTTCTGGAGCCAGAAGCCCTGGATAGAAGTGAACCGTGCCCTCTGCCCTGACACCGCCCTTCTCTCTTCTCCCCCGGATGAACTCTTACTTCTGTTTCAAAACCAAGCTTACCTGCGAATGGAGCTCAATTTCCTATTCCCTTCTCCTGGGAATTCTCCTAACCCTAACCCTAACCCTAGCCCTAACCCTAACCCTTAACCCTAATCCTAACCATCCTCCAGGGCTACAGCAGCTTCTGGGATACCTTTCCTCATCACTGCCATCCTATCCTGACTTATTGCGTGGCCTGGGTCCCCTCCTGGAATAGGAAACCCCGGGGGGGATGTCTGCTCCATCTTGGAGGCACAGAAAGGTACCCTGTCCTTCCTTCCCAGAGATGAAGTGAGTGGAAGGACTGCCACCCCGGAAGCTGCTTGCTTTTTTTGTTTGGCCTCAGAGTCATGTGTCCGGTGGGGCTTCTGACCATGGCTCTTCCTGGGGTTCTGATCCAGGCTCTGGCTCTCACTGGCTGGGCCATGTGGTCTTCATCTTTGAGATGAGGGGCGTGGACCTCACCTCCACCCATGTGAAAACTGCGCCCACACCCAGCTCCTGAGAGAGTCTGGTTCTTCAGGCTCTTCATGCTAGAAACGTCTATCACAGGCTGAGAGTGGGCTGGTCTGTAATGGATGTTCATTAAGTGTTTGTGGAAAGCTCTTGCTCGCTCTCTCTCTCTCACACACACACACACACACACACACACACACACCAGGGGTTTGTTCATTCCTGATCAGTCGTTAGCTTGTTTGTTTTCTTATTTTTTAAAACAGTTCTTAGGCAAGAGAGTCAGTTGTGAATACACAAGGGTGCCTTGAGTTTGACTCTATCCATTAGGAAGACAATTCTGGAGCCATCCTGGCTTTGGCCTAATTCCACACAAGTGGCCACCCTTCAACCCTCCCAGGGAGTGGGCAGGTCAGGGGGCCCAGTGGTAGGGGGCTCCCTAAGCCTCCTAGGCCCCCAGCCCCTGGGTGTATTTCAGCTTGTGCCCTGATCCAGTCCAGCTTCTTCTGGTTGCAGAAGGGAAACTGAGGCACAAAGAGGCCATTGTCCAGTCTTGAGAGTTGGACCTGGAGCCCAGGCCTCGAGAGGAGCGACCCCTCGGTTTTTGGCCTATCCCTTGCATTGAACCCAGAGCCCGAGCCCCTCATGTCCTTCCTGGAGAGGATGGGTGGGCTTTGGGGGAAGATGCGGACATGGAGTCCAGTGTCTGAGACACTGGTGTTTTGGAGACCGGTGGGAGCCCCTGGGCTGTCGTGACCACTGTCCCTTGTGGTCCACACCTTGCTGGGGCCTTTCAGTGGGCCCAGGCCTGCCAAGCCGACACATCCGGTACTGAGGAGTCCAGAAATTCTGGCCAAACTTACCCATGTTTCTGGGTGGTGGCCTGGGCCCAGGAGGTCTACCTAAGCCAGAGCTGTGGAAAAGAACACCCATCAGGTGTAGGCTAAGTTAGCCCGGGCTCACCTTAGATCTAGAAGAGACTTAAGCTGAATGGGGCTCATAGGAAGTGGGGGATTCAACCACAAGGACTCGTGTGTGTGTGTGTGTGTGTGTGTGTGTGTGTGTGTGTGTGTGTGTGTGTGTGAGAGAGAGAGAGAGAGAGAGAGAGAGAGTGACAAATCTGTGAGCACCTCCTTGGGCTGGGCATAAGGACACAGCAGGTGCCAGACAGGATCAGTGGTCATTCCCCATGGGGTCACGATGTCCCAGGAGAAAACACAGCTGATCTGAAACCCCAGTGGCTCCCTACCCAGACTGAGAGTGTCCAAGGCCTCCCGCTGCGGGAGGGGACCCCAGACCTTCCAGGAGAGTAAAAGCACGGCACGCCCCATGTGGAGAATGCTTGAGTGTATTCAGCACGAGCAGGGCCAGGTCCTCCTGGGGGGTCCCCCGTGGCCTCTGAGACCCAGCACCCACTCTGGCCACTGACCAGAGGGAAAGGCCCCGCGAGTGGCGGTGGGTCTCTGCAGGCCCGTAGATGCCGGCCTCTGGGGGAAGGAACTCGGTGCCTCACTCGCTGTCCCTTCCTGCCACCATTCCGTCGGCTTTCCCGCCATCTGCCCACAGCTGGTATTACTTACGTATCGTGGCAATGGCCTGGCTGTGCTTGTAAAGTTTGAGCTCCAGGAGGGCAGGATGCTGCCTCGGTGGGCCCTACTGCACTCAACTCCGAGGACAGAGCCCCCACAGAACAGGCTCTGTGAGTATTAGATGGATTGACCAGCACTGGCTCTTGTGGGACCAACAAGCTCTTGAGCCAAAACCTCTCTCTGCTCCGTCCTTTGTGGGCAGAGACCCCCAGTGCCAATGCCACCCTGGGACGGTTGTTTCTGGGAAAGTGGGACCATGGCCGAGCCTTCCAGGTATAAAACACAGAGCCCTCCTTCTGTAGTGGCCATGAGTCCATTCTGCCTAGTTCCAGTGGCCTTCCCAAGGATGCCAGGCAAAACAAGGGTGTCCTCTGACAGCAGCCGGGCCTGGGCGTGAACGGGGACTCACCTCCTCCCCAAGGAGCTCTGGGAGCTGACCCTGGACGTGTGTACCTGTTCCCCTCTCTGTAGGGGACTCAGCCCTTCCTCCTCTGCCCCAGAAGGTAGGTCAAAAGCAGGAAGGAGCAGGACCCTGAGTCATTGGCGATGCCCGCCTCCCCGCTGTCTCCCTTTGTCCACCCAGGTGCTCTGGCCCGTCCCACCCCTGCTGGCACTCTGGAGTGGAGTGTGGCCAGGAGTTGAGGACCCTGACCGGAGTGTCCTTTCTTTCAAATCTCTGCAGCCCAGGGAGGCATTGTTCTTGCCTGGGCCCAAGTAGTTCTGTGCTCAGAGTCCATGTGGGGTCTGGCTCTGATGCCAGGGACGGGGGGAATCTCACTGCACTCAACTACTCAAGACCCCCGGGAGCCTGAGCCCACCTCGGAAGAATTTGCCCTTCCCCAACCATGAGGTCCCTAAGTCACGCACCCTGTGCCCACACTGGACACAGTTGCCCCTAAGAGCACCGTCAGGACATCTAGAACTCTTCAGGTCCAGCCTCTAACCCAGGGAGGGCCCAACTGAAGGCAGGTGAGGGTGGGAGGCTCATTTACACCAAGAAGCCTGGCCCAGAAATGACCCCACCTCCCTGGATTCCTCCCCCCCGCCCCCAGATGTTTCTTGTCTGGCGAGATCCAGTCTCCAAGACTTCTCCAGGAAGCCTGTCCTCGTGGCTCCATCACTGTGAAACATGACTCCACTGTTATGGGATAAGGCCCAACTAAGCACAGCTGGACATTTCTGGAACAGAGGATTCATCTTGGAAGCCACAGAGTAAAGCAGAGAGAGAGCACAGGCTTGGCAGACAGGCCCGTGAGACCTCCTCTGCCACTCGTACCGGGAGGGAAACTTTGGAGCCATGCCCACTGTTCCAGGCATCAGTGTCCAGATGGGCCCGAAGGAGCCTGTGGACACACGACCGCATCCAACCTGCCCTGAGCCATTCCATAAATGTCCATCTGTGAGTCTATCTAGACTAGAAGTGGATGGAAAGAATCTGATAGACCCGGGGCAGGAATGCTGGGGAGGCAACCGCCTGTGTCTCCTTCTCTTTACATTTCTTTTCCAAGATTACTTCTAAGAGGGTAAAGGGGCTGGGGAAGTAGGGAAAAGAAGTCTTCTTTTCTCTGTCTTTTTTTTAAGAGAGTGCTGCTCTCAGTTGCATAAGCTGGCATGTAGGGGTGTGATCCTAGCTCGCCATAGCCTTGAATTCCTGGGCTAAAGAGATCCCGCCTCCCACTGCTCTGAGTTCCTGGGATTATAGGCACGCATCACCATGCTCGGCTCATCTTTAATTTATTTTTTTTATTATGTATCTATTTACTTTTGAGTCAGAGTCTTGCTCTGTCACTCATGCTGGAGTGCAGTGGCACCATCAAGGCTACCGCAGCCTTGACCTTCTGGGCCAGGGGATTCTTCTGCCTCAGTCTTCCAGGTAACTGGAACTATAAGCACGCGCCACCACACCCAGCTAAATGTTTTTTTCATTGCAAAAGGGAGGTTTCGCCATGCGGCCCAGGTGGGTCTAGAACTCTTGGGCTTGGGCTATCCTCTCGCCTCTGTCACCCAAAGGGCAGGGATTAAAGGCGGGAGCCACTGCACCAGCCTAGAATGTTTTTTGTAGAGATAGGGTCTCACTGTATTGCCCAGGCTGGTCTTGGTCTCCCAACTTCAAGCCATCCTCCTGCCTCACGTCCTCAACGACTGGGATTATAGGTCTGAGCCATCATGTCAGGTCTGCTGTCAGGATTTTAAAATTTTTCCTCCAGGAAGTAGAATAAAAGCTTGGAACCATGCTGTTCAGTAACAGACCCCCCAACCCAACCCTCAGGTGAGTAGAGCATCCCAGAAGCTCCTTTCAAGACCTGGACAGTCTCCCTGAACAGCAAGACCCGCAAAGCCGCTCTGGGTCCCCAAGACCCAACGACCCACTCCCTGAGGGTGGAAAAGATGTCTCAGGAGCAGCAGACCCAGGGTTTCCTCCTGAGAACCACACAGACCTCGTCTACACCCGTACCCCTCCCCACTTTCTGCTGCGGGTCTACACCACAGGGAGAGGAAGCCAGTGTGGACGTGCACCTCTTCCTGGGAATATGCTGATGAACAGCCAGCTCTGGACACCGAAACCACCGCAAGTCCCCTCCTCCCAAGTCCCTCAAGGAAAGGACTGAGGGGTCGCCTGTCTTGAGGCCTGGGTCCAAGTCCACCCCCCAGGACTGGACCATGACTTCTCTGTGCCTTAATTTCTTATATGGAACCAGAACAGGAGGGGCTAGACCAGGGTACAAGCTGAAAAACCCCCAGGGCCTGGGAGTGCAGAAGGCCAAGGCACCCCCACCACCGGCCCCCTGACCTGTCCAGTCCCTGGGAGGGAGGGTCTGGTGGGTCTGGGGTGCCACGTGGCAATTAGACCAGAGGCCAGGCTGGCTCCAGAATTCTCCATTTAACGAACAGGATCCAGCTCACAGCACCTGTGTGTGTGTTTTCCCAGCTGGTTCTCTTACCCAAGAACTATTTTTGAAAGTAATGAAGGATGGCAGGGCTCGGTGGCTCAGCCTGCCATCCCGCGCTTTGGGAGGCCGAGGTGAGTGGATTGCCTGAGCCTGCGGGTTCGAGACCCGCCTGGGGAACTTGGCGAGGCCTCATCTCTACAATAAATCAAAAAATCAGCCGGGCATGGTAGCACACACTGTAGTTCCGGCTACTTGGAAGGCTGAGGCGGAAGGATCACCAGAGTCCAGCAGGTCGAGGCTGCAGTGGCCGGGAGCGGCCACTGCACTCCAGTCTGGGCAACAGAGTGAGACTCCAGCTCAAAAAAATATTTTAAAAAATAAATAAATAAAAGTAATGAAGGAAAGAAATGATAACCGATAATACAGGAATAACATAAACTCCTTTTTGCTTCTGTGTGTGTGTTGAGGTGTGCAGAAACTCAGGCCAGGTGTGCACGTTTTTCTGGGCGATGGCCTGAGCCATTGACGGTTACCTAACAGTTCGGGTGTGGCGTCTCGGGAAACAGCACCCACTGTCATCTCGGCCAAGCCAGGCCTGGGCTCATCTTGTTCCAGAGGAGATATCAACTGAATGAGACATACAGGAAATGGCGGCTTCAACCACAGGGCTGTGTGTGTGTGTGTGTGTGTGTGTGTGTGTCTGACCCACAGTTACATAACACCTCCTGTGTGCAGCCCCTGGGCTGGGCATAAAGACACAACAGGTGACATGCTGTCCCCTGAAGGATCATGGTGTGCCAGGAGAGAGCACAGCATAGGCTAAAACCCCAGTGGGCCCTCACCCAGGCTGCGAGTGCCCGAGGCCTCTCGCTGGAGGGGGACGCCGAGTGAGGTGGGCTGTCCTAGCAGCTCTGGGCCCAGGCCTTCCGGGAGAGTAAAAACACAGCACACACCATGTGGAGAAGAACACTTGAGTTTATACAGTATGAACAGACCAGACCCTCCTGGGGGGCTACGGTCTCAGACGGGCTTTTCTGGTCCTGGCAGACACGTGGATGCTGTGTCTGGTCGGAAAGAACTCCAAGACCTTCCGTGGCACAGCCTCAACTTCCCTCCGAGGCAGGTGCGATCATCCCCATTCTGCAGATCAGAAAACTGAGGCTCTGGGAGGGAAAGACCTTGCTCGCCATCTCAGGGCTCTTGTCCTGCTGCTTGACACGCCCACCAGCCACTCCGGACCCTTGGGGCGTTTCCTCAGTGCCTTTGGCTCTCTTGATGTCAGGCCCACTCCAAGGGCGGCCGAGAGGCGGAGTGCGAGGGGGGCTGAGATATGGGAGGGGCTGAGCCCGGCACTCCTTGGAGAACCTGGCCAGATCAAGTTCGGAGACACGGATGTCTCACATACGCCTTTTGGGGCCACCCTCGGGGACTCCAGGCTGAGAAGCTTTGGCCCGAGAAAGCAACAGAGAACGTCGGGGAGACCCAGTCCCTACCCCAGCCACGGACAAGGTGAACCTGGCCCACCAGTGACGGCCCCTTCCTGCCCTCCCTCCGGCCTCGTCCAGCAAGGGGTGGACAAGGCCACCGAGGCCCCTGCCGGCTCCACTGGGACCGCCAGCAACAGCCTTGGAGACGGAGGGGCAGCCTTGGCCGGGTGGGGCGGGGCCTGGACTTGGTTTCCGTCCAGGAGCGGCGCCAGCCTGGCCTTGTTGTGAAGACAGAGCCCTTGGGGATCCGGAACAGCTGGCCTGGAGCCTCATGCGCCCTCTGCAGCCTCCTCCTGGGAGCCTCGGTCTCTCATCTGTGAAAGGGGAACGGGGCAGCACCCACCTCACGGGCACTGTGGGACACGGCAGTCTCCCGGGCCGCGGCGGCAGGCGCTGTGTTCCAGGACCCGTGGTCACGCATGTCCCCCGGCCTGGGTGGGTTCCTCCTTCCATGCGTGTGCCTGGCAGTGCTGCACCGCGTTGCACAGTTCGGCGGCCTCGGGACTCCTGCACCAGAAGCTCGGGCCCATGACGCACTGGTCGGTGCCCAGCAGCGGGTTCCTGGGGCCGTGGCAGGCCCCCAGCTTTTTGCAAACAGCCACAGGGTCCATCATGTCCTTGAGGCTCTCGATGAGCACGGGCTGGTACTGGGTGACGAAGTGGTTGCACTGGATCATGTAGGTCAGCGGCAGGATGCTGCAGCCGCCCTTGAAGGCCATCAGGATGTCCCTCCTGGTGCTGGTGCTCTCCAGGTTGTGGGAGGACACACTGAGCAGCTTCTTGCAGCTGTTACAGAAGCTGCCCTGGTTCTCTGCGTCCAGCAGCGGGAGTGGCGTGGTGGCGTGGGCACCGTGGGCTGCCCGGGCCCGCCTGCGATGGCCACACAGCCTGATGACATTGCACATCTTTTCCGGGGTGACACTGGCCAAGATCTGCACCAAGGAGGGGCTGTAGGTGTCCACCATGAGGACGCACTTCTCGACGAAAGAGTTATGCCAGAGAGAGCACATGTGCTCCAGGCCGCGTCTGATCATGGCCACCGTGCTGTTGGACTTGAGCCACTGTTCCATCTTCTGCATCATCGCCAGGCATACCTCACAGGACATGCCGGGCATCTGTAGCACCTCACTTCTCTTCTCCACCAACCCCATCTCCAGGGAGGGGACCCCGTCTGCAGCTGCCACTTGGGCTAGGCGGGCCGCTGTTCCCAACTCTCCACAGAAGCCCCGCCTCTGGCAGACCTCTTGTGGCGGGAGGGGCCTCAGCATTTGCTCTGTGGGGATGGGCACCTGGAGGAGGTAGTTCTTGCAGAGGAGAGCCAGGCCGGGCGGCAGGGACGCACACGGCTCCTGGAGGCTCAGCTCTGCCAGGGTCAAGTTGGACTGGACGGCGTCCTGGAGTCGGGAGACCAGCCGCACACAGTCTTGGCATATGGCTCCCCCGGGCGTCTGGGGCGGCTGGAAGCTGAGGGCCCCGTCGGTCCTGGATGGAGCTGTGGTCTCCTCGGAGGCGTCCTCCTGGGACAGCGGCCCCGGGGGTGCGACCGGGTGCCTCTGCAGGGGCTCGCAGAGGGTGAGCGCCGTGCACACCTGTGCCGGGGCCCTGCCGGGAGCCCTGTGAAGCATGCCCAGGATGGCCGAGTGTTGGGTGTCTGCCATCCGCTTGCATCTGGCTGAAGACTCCTGGCTGGGAAGCCACTCACAGTTCTGCATCAGTAAAGCCAGGACGTCAGCGTCTGTGGCGTTGGGGTTCATCCCGTTGCCGGCCGCGGCCACCGTGTCCTGGCACAGGCTGCAGGGCAGGGACTTGGCGGTGGGCTTGCTCCACACGGCGCTCTGGCAGTACCCCACGGCCCCGCACCTGGCTGCCGCCTCCAGGTCCTGACACCACACAGCAGACCCCCGTGCACACTCCCAGGGGCCTGGGGTGGGGCTGGCCGAGGCGGCCCCCAGGAGGCCGAGCAAGAGAAGCAGGGCGCACTGCATGCTGGCCAGGGACTCGGGCTCCAGTGCTCCGTGCAGCTGGTTGCTTCTATAAACCCCACTCTCCTGCCTGGCCCCTGGGGAGGGGCACAAGGGTGCCCCGCCTCCTGGCCACCCACACGGCTTGACTCATACCTCCTGCCCCAGGGCTCCTGGCCTCTTGGCCTTTGCTCCCGCAGTGTCTTCTGCCAGGAACACTATTCTTCCCTTTTCTTCCTCGGATAAACCCTTGCTTGTTTTTCAAACCCTGCCTTGTAAGTGAATAACACTCAACTCCCAGGCCCCTCGCCCGGGAAGTCCTCCCAGCCCCTAGACTGGGTCCCCCATCCTCCCAGGCTGCAGCAGCTTCTAGGATGCCCTTCGCCATCACTTACTGTCCCAGCCTGCCTTGTTTGCGTGCCCTGGGTCCCTCCTGGAGTAGGAAACCCCGGGGGAATGTCTGCCCCATCGGAGGGTACAGAAAACCCACCCTTCATCCCCAGAGATTAAGGGAGTGGAAGGACTGCCAACCCGGAAGCTGCTCTTTTCTCATTTGGCCTCAGAGTCACGTGCCTGGCTGGGGTCCTGACCCTGGCTCTTCCTGGGCTTCTACCTTGGCTCTGGCCCTCACTAGCTGTGCCATTTGGGGGTTGGTCTTATGAGCTTGTGGTCTTCATCTGTAAGATGAGAGGCGTGGACCTCACCTCCACCTGTGCAAACTGCTCCCACACCCAGCTCCTGAGACAGGCAGGTTCTTCATTCTAGAGATGTCTATCACAGGCCTAGTGTGGGCCGCTCCATAGTAGACGTGTGTTGAATGTTTGTAGAAAGCACACATGCACACACACAGAGATACAAATGGGCTTTGTGTGGCTCTTGTGTCATCTGTTATCTTCTTTTTCCTGTTTCTAGAATAATTCTTAGGCAAGAGAGTCAGCCAGGTGGATACACACAGGTGCCTCGGGCTGGACCCTGTTCATTCAGTGGAGAATTCTGGAGCCAGCCCTGCCTTTCCTGATTGCCATGTGGCTGGACACCCCCATCGTACCCTCCCAGGGAGTGGGAAGGTCAGGGGCCTTGTGGCAGGGGCTCCCCTGAGGCCTCCTGCAGCCTTGGGTGGGTGTGAACCCCACACATGCTCTGTAGGGACACGCTCCCCAGCTATGTGGGTCAGGCAGCCGGGCCTGAAATTGCCGCCGCCAAGTATGAGGAACGTAGACCGGCCCTCCCCGTGGGCCTTCCCGCTGGGGCCCTGAGGGTGGGAAGGGACCGTGGAAAACAGCGTTTGCCGAGCTCTTTCGAAGACCCCAGGGACTCTGGTTGCCGGAGATTGGCACAGGGAAAGTTCTTGGGGAAGGGGTGCGCCTGGGGTTGCACTATGGGGGAGTGGCCCGCTGGCTGGTTCCGTTTACATGCAGGGGTGGGGCCGCAGGCGTGGTTGTTGGCACCTAGATGTGACCCGGCTGGCACATGCCGGTTCATTTCCACAAGCTGGCTCTTGGCCTGCTGTTTCCCCAGTCTATCGCCTGATGTTTCCAGAGCACCCACATGCATGCTTCAAGGCCGGCAGGCCCAGCCTGGCAAACAGAAAGTCCGGCCCTTGGTGTGAGCATGCCGGTGCCAACCTCCCGCGAGCCCCCCTCGACGCACCCCCAGGTCACATCCTTGGCCTCCTTCCCCAGAGGCCGTGCACCCCAACGGCTGGAGCTCTCTCCTCCTCTGGTCATCCCTCAGGGCTGCCACAAGGCCTCGCCAGCTTAGGGCGTCTTTGGCTCGCATTACTTTTGAAAGTCTCGATCGTGCCGCTGTGTATATTTGTGAAGTGGGCATTCTCCTATCTGGGCAGAATCCACGGGCGGACGGAGTTAGTTCACCATTGGGTACTGGGTCAACACACCACCATGTATCGATCTGTTCTAGACGTGATGGGCGTTCGGGCCAAATGCAATATGGGCGAGTGTGGATGACACTGCTCTCAACGCTTTTGTGTGTGTCTTAGGAGGCATGGATGTGCCTTCTTACGCTTTTGGGTCTTAAGGGTTGGGGTGGGGGTGTCGTGTGCATGTGTGGGATAGATCCTGCCCGACGGTTTCCCAAGGCGGTTGTACCAGTTTCCCCTCCCTACAGCAGTGTTTGGGGAATTCTTATTGCTTCACATTTGTTTTGTTTTGGTGGGTGGGGTGTTTCTTCCGCGGCTTCTCCATAGACACCAGCTGGGTGTCCTACAATGCGGTTCTCAATTCTGAAACCAGCCACTCGGGATTAGCACAGGACTCACAGGTCTGGGGCCCAGTCCTGCAAGAAAGGCCCCCACTTCCGATGCTAGTCACAAATCCCAGGCGTCCCCCTGTGCTTCTGACTGAGGGGCTCTACAGCAAGAGTCCCACGACCCCCTCTTCAGCTGGCTGCAATGGCTTGCAGTACTCCAGAGGCCCTTTACTCACTTTTACCGATTTGCGAGGGAGATCCAGAAAAACCTAGAATTGTCTTTCAAAGGGCGGGCCTCTCACAGCATAGGCTCATAGTATAGGTAAGTGTTCTAGGAACCCATTGGCGTCCGTGTCCGAGCTAGTGTTGAAGAGGCTGCATGCGGCTTCAGTGAATTTTTTTTGGAGATTCTTTCAACATGCTTGCCCATTTCGTGATGAGTAATTTATGAGTGCACCTGCTCACACTGTGCTGAGTATTCAATAATTTGTTTGTTTGTTTGTTTGTTTGTTTTTTACCAAAGCCAGTATGACCCCCTGTTCACCCGCTCTCACCCTGAGTGTCTTTTCTTTGTTTGTCTCCCTGGATGAAAAAAGTCCTCAAAGGGAAACTTTCTGCCAGTGTGGAAGAGGCGAAACCAAAAACAGCAGAAGCACTACATGGACATGCTCAAAGTCTGTTTTGAGCAGTGGAAAATATGTCTCGATAGATGTGTCGCATCCCACGGAGAGCACTTTGGAGGCGACTGGAGTTCAAACATGTCAGATTGGACACACAACTTCTTATAAACAAATTCCGGGTTCGGGGGCATCCCCCTCGTTTAGTAGAGAGATGACTCCGGAAGACATGCAGGGGACAAGGTGTGGGGGACAGGAGGCGCTCCCATGCCCCCAGCCTGGCTGCCCTCTCAGCACCCGTGGCTCAGTCGCCTGGGAGTTTATCAGATCTGTTTGTCCAGGAATTTTTGCGGAGCCTTCTCTCCAGCACCCCCACGGCTTCTTGGAGGCCGGTGGGAAGGGCTGCACACCCTGGTCCTCTCATCTCTTGGTCTTTCTGGTGACCAGCCCCATCCCCAGGACTTGCGGGGACCCCCACCCTAAGCCGCTCATCAGCAGGTGTGGTCAGAGGCGCAAAAGACACTCCTGTCACTCGCAAACTCCGAGTGTTCTGGAATTCTGTGCCATGAACCGGGGACAAGAGTAAATCTATTTCTTCTTCTTCCACGGGGGGATTCTGTGGCGCTGCTTGGAAGGACACTCGCAAGACTAGCCAAGACTCCTCGCGTATGTTTTACCCCGACACCACTGCTCCGCGGTCCTCACCGCCCCCCTGCCTTCCTCTCCCCTCATCTGCCTACCCGCTGACCCATCCAGCTACACACACACACATATTTGCATATCGTGTTTTCATAACCTGTTGAGAGTGGGTGGAGACACCTCACCCCAGTTACCGCAGTGCGTATTTCCTAAGGACAAGAACATCTCCTCACAACCACAGGACATCGCCAAAATCAAGCATTGTGATGTGGACACAATGCCATTACCTAGCCCACAGCCCATGTGCAAACCTCCCGGAGGGCCCCGACGCTGCCCTATATGGACGTTGATTTCCAGGCCTAGCCCCCGTCCAGGGTCATGGGCTGCTTCTACAAAGGTGGACTTTCTGGTCACAGGCCCTTGGTGGCCTTCCTCGCCTTGCCTTTTGGGACACTGGGGAACAGGCCAGGCATTCTGCAGAAGGGCCCTCCATTTGGGTTGGCCTGGTGGCCTCTTGTGCTCAGAGTGGGTCCCAGGTTGCACTATTGGCTGCTCCGTGTCCTTCCCGGTTCGTTGTTTCGGGAGTCACCTGATGTTGGTTTATCCCCAGCTGGCGATCTTTGCTCCCCTGGATGAGACCCGCCAGTTTCTTTCTCTGTAATTAATATTTAGAAGGGTATCTTGAGAATATGTAAATATCCTGTCCCGTACCCGATGTTCAGCCACTCATTTGGGCGCCCACAAATTCTTCTATAATTCCATCTTCTTTCTATATTAATTAGTTTATATTCTTCTGTAAAAAATAGCTTTATATCCCTCCTTACCCCCATCCTTTCCTTGCTTTCTTTTTTCTTTTATTCTGAAAAGAAAGTCTCGAGCATTTTTATTTCTATTATTTTTTGGTTTATTTATTGTTAAAGTGTATTTGACAGGCTATAATCCAGGACTGTCTTTGTTTTTGATGTGTCCGTCACCCAGATGTGACCTGTGGGCATCTTTGATGTGTCCCCGTCAGTCTTTGAGCACCTCTGTGCTTTCGGGCACGGGAGATGCTCCCTGCTCATCTTGTGCTTTCCTGGCACCAGCCCTGGACTCAGCCTGTTCTCTCGGGAAAATGGCATTTACGGACCAGGCTGGACACTAGATGTGCCCTGTCATCACGTCTAGGGGGCTCAGGGAACCAAGCAGCGAAGGCTTCCCTCTCACTGACACAGGGAAAAGAGGAGGGAAGGGGCGGGGTGCAGGGGTGAAAACACACACTCACATCAGGGATGTAGAAACTAACACGCAGGCCGGGCTCGGTGGCTCAGCCTGTCACCCCAGCACTTTGGGAGGTCGAGGCGAGTGGATTGCTTGAGCCCACGGGTTCGAGGCCCACCCGGGCAACTTGGCCAGACCGCGTCTCTACAGTAAATCAAAAATTAGCTGGGTGTGGGAGCACGCGCCTGTAGTTCCAGCTCCTTGGAAGACTGAGGCGGAAGGATCACTGGAGCCCAGCAGGTGGAGGCTGCGGTGGCCGGGAGCGGCCACTGCACTCCAGTCTGGGCGGCAGAGTGAGACTTCAACTCAAAAAAAAAAGATAGAAATGAACACGCATATACATGCATGTACGCAGAACACAACCAGGAGTTCATTCGGATACTGCCAACGGATATCTCCTGGAGATATCTGTGACTCCCCTTCCAGCAGGATGGGTCCTGGCTTTCGTCACCCCTTGGATCTGTACCCACTGGCTGGACCTTAAGCTACTGAGGAGTTGTTTGAGAAGGGCCGGTGCCCACCGCTGTGAAAAGAAACCCCGCTAAAGACACTTCCCTGCATGTGCACATTTCTCTTAACTCTGCTGAGATAAAATTCACACATGGCCGCATCCACACAGCTTCGCAGAGCCATGCAGCGGATTTTGGCAAAAACACCCTCGTATGTAAATCACGCCCCAATGGGGAAAAGAAACGGCCCCTGGTGCTCCTTCCCGGCCCCTCCTCAGTGAGAGGAGACACTGTTCTGATCGGCTTCCAACACAGGTTCACTTCGCCCGCTCTTGAGTCTGTGTTAGTGCAGTGAACCGGATGGACGGACCGTCTCCCTCGCATCCGCGTCTCACAGGGCTCGATGAGACCCATCCGTGCTGTTCCTTCACCTTCCTGGGGACACAGCAGCCAGTTCAGCCGCCGAGAGTTGGCACCGGGTCCTTTCCAGAGTCTGAGGTCATCATCCTGACATTGCCGCCCTGAACATTTTGCGACGTCTGATGGCGCACCACACGCCCCTCTCCCTGGGGTGTGGTGGTCTTGCAGGGGTGTGCCCCTGCTTGGCAGATACCCCCAAGACTCTTCTAAGTGGCTTCCCGGGCTGCGGTCGCCCGGTGCTGCCCCTGGTGCTGGGTGCTCTGCGGGTCTCTGATTTCAACCCTCAGAAAATAGCAAAATGAATATGTATCCACACCCACGACTTAACAAATGGTAGCATCTGCTGCATTTTTAAATATTTTTTGTAAATTCCATTTGTTTCAAAAAGTTATCTTCAAGTGACTGACTTTTTCTTCCCGAAAAAGACAAACCTGGGCACCACAGGGTTAAGGGAGGGCAGGAGAGGCCGCTGGCTGGGTGGGTGGGACCCTGACCTAGAGCCTGGGGCCAGGGAGGAGGAAGCTGAAGAGAGGACTTTCTCCCCAGAGAATTGTTCTTGGGAGGGCAGGGGAGAATAAGGAAGGCCTTGCTGCCAGTGAGGGAGGGACACTCACCTCCTGTTTCCTGATGCTTCCAACAGCCTCCTGATCCCCATTCACCCTGGTCCTCATAGCCTGGCTATGCGGAGAGGAGGGGCTTGTCCCTGTGTACCCATGCCTCTTGCTCCTGTTCCCCAGCGCTGAGTCAATGGGGGCAGGAACGTCGGACCCCAGACAGCGTCACCTGGCTGGTGCCCTCCTCCCCTCCACCTGGCCACCGGCTCTCTGCCCACTCCCATGCTGCTTCCTCCTCTGTGCCTTTCCCAGGTCTCTGGGCGACATTCCCATCCCCTGCCTGGTATCCACCTTACGACCTGGCATGCGAGGCCCTGAGGGTGGGGTTTATAGAGTCATTTCCCAGGCGTTTCCCAGGCCCCTGCTGGGAACTGGAGACTCCCTGGGGAGACGGACAAAGGATGGACGTGGGGGCGGGAGACGGACCCAGCCTGAGCAAACAGGAAGTGACCACGAAGGCCAGACAGCAGGGAAGGGTAGAGATGGAGATGGGGGGGCGTGGCGGCACCGGGAACTGGGTGTGAGCTCAGCCTCAGGATAGAGTGGATGCCTGGGGGAAGGTACCCCGGTGCACACATGGGAAAGGCTGAGCCCAGGCAGCACAGAGGCCATGCCTGGCCTGGCAGAGCTGGGCGGCCAGTAGGGCAGGCAGGGCGGCTCTGGGGTTAGGTGGGGGCCTGTGCCTGAGTGGGGCAGGGTGTGAGGCGGGCGCAGCGGCAGGATTCCCGCTCAGGCGAGACGAAGAGCCGGTCCGGGTCTGGGTCTGACTGCCAAGCCCCAGGGAGACGCTGGACCTGGGAGCGGGCTGGGCGAGATGACCACCCACTCCCTCCCGGCATACGGGGCGACTCGTCATGTCCCCTCCTCTCAGAGACCTGTTTGCTCCTGGAGGCGGGGAGAGGCATATGCAGGAGTCAGAGGGGCTCTGGACACGTGGAAGGCCAGCAAGGACCCCAGCACTGTTTGTGTGGACACTGAGTGGCAGATGTACGGGTTTTCTTGGGCTGATGAACAGGGTGGCTTCTGACAACAGGAATTTCTTCTCTCCCCGTTCTGGGGGCCAGAAGCCCCAAATCAGGATGTCAGCAGGGCTGTCCCCTCCCTGACAGCTCTGGGGGAGGATCCTTCCTGGCCTCCTAGGTCCTTGTCCGGCCTAGGCTTCCAGCTGTGCCACTCTAATGTTGGCCTCTGTGGTCACATGGCTGTGTGCCTGTGTCACGTGTCACGTCCAAATTTTCTTCTTCGGCAAAGACCCGACATCCCAATAAGGTCCCATCACAGGTGTGGGGGTGGATAGAAATCCGTTTACCTTTTGATGGGGGTGTGGGCGGGGGTACAATTCAATCCACATAGAGCCTGGGCCCTGGTGAACTTGGCCTTAAACTTGGGCTTCGCCTGGGAAGTCTGGAGGGGCGCCCAGTGTTAGGACAAGGCCCCCGGGTGTCCCTGGAGCCCCTGGGACTCGCCAGTGACTGGCTGGCTGCAAAGCCCTTCCCAGTACTCTGCGGATCTTGCGGGACTGGTCTCAGCTCCCTGGGGTCACACAGCTCCCAGGAGCTTTGAGAGACGGAAGTCCCGTTCCCCAGGCCCCGAAGAGGTGCCAAGACTGAATGTGTGGAGAACAGGGGGAGGGAGCAGGGCACAGCCATGGGGGGCCACAGAAGCCAGGAAGCTTAGGTGTTGAGACTCAGGACTGTGAGCCCTAAGCCACCCCTCCAGAGCCAGAGACCTCCTCTCCGGGGTCTCAGCACGTTGGCGTGGCAGGGACAGGCACAGGCTGCCGAACTGGTCACGCATCTCCTGGGGACTCTCCCTCCTTTGTCCGGAGCTCCTAGCACATCCAAAGCTGCGGGGTGCTGGGCGTTGGGTGCTGGGCGTGCCGGCCTTCCCCCGGGCAGGCTGCAGCTGCGGGACGATCCCAGCACAACATCCCCACTCGCCCGCCCACCCCCCGAAGCACCTTGAGCAAGCTGGCAGGGCCTCACCTACAAGTAAATAGGTTGTCTCATCCCCCCGGGCAAAGGGAGGGGGCAGGTGAGATGCCCAGAGTCCTGCCCACTCTGTCAGGTGAGGGCGGGTAAGAAGATCCTCAAAGAAAACAGCGTGTGCCCCGTTCATGTGGCTTTGTGTTTGTGCACGTATTCGCAAGTATGACTTCTTGAGCACCTACTGTGTGCAGCGCTGTTCTAGGTGTGTGGCTGTTTGCGTTCACAAAGCAGACCGAAGTGCTGCACTCCTGGAACTGGCACTGTAGAGAAGGAAGCAGAAATTACCCAACATCATGGGTGTCACCATGTGGACGAAAGGGATGAGCGGGCCAGAGAGAAACTCTGCGGGGTGTAAGGGAGTGGGGGAGGGTCAGAAGCGTGTGAGCCGGGAAGGCCTGGGCGCCTCGGCAGGTTGCGAGTGAAAGAGTGAGGCGTTGAGAGAGAGCCAGGCCAGTGTCTGGGTGCGCACTCCGTAGAGAGGCCAGCCTGTGCAAAGGTCTTGTGGCAGGTGGGTGCAGGAACAGCAAAGGCCCGGAGATGGAAGCAGAGTGATCCTGGCAAGCGCAGAAGGTGCCACGGCCAGGGAGGCCGCATGGTGGACTCCGGCCGTTCCCCTGAAGGAAATGGGCGCCCCTGTGGGGTTTCGAGCAGAAGACTGACTCGCCCAGACAGGGCTTCTCGCCCAGACAGGGCTAGGTCATCTGGAGGTGAGGCCTGCAGGATCTGCTGTCTGTGAGAGAGAGAGAGAGAAGCGTTGTGGACACCCCATGGCTTGGCCTGAGCCCCTGGGAAGGCTGGAGGAGGCACCGGGCCGGCGGGTCTGTCCTGTCGGGCTGCCGTGGCGACACCAGGTGGCCGGCCGGGGTGCCCAGGGAGGAAGGGAGGGACCGAGAAGCAGGCCACGGCCGTGGGTGGCGAGAGGGAGAGGCAAGGGGAGGGCCTGGCCTGCCCGACGGAGCGGCTGCCCCTTCTCCCAGAAGAGG
>NW_007248553.1:79555-85915 GCF_000164805.1 Carlito syrichta | reverse complement strand
CTGGATGACGGGGGGGCCGGAGGGCTGTGGGGTTCCTGCTGGATTCTCAGCCCAAGAGGTGGGAGGAAGGCAGTTCCCGGGGCACGGGCCCTGCTGCCCGGAGGAATGTGGGCGCTTTGGCCAGGGGTCACGGGAGAGGCTAGGGGAGGCCGGAGGGGGAGGCCAGGGTCGAAGCCTTCCTCCAGCAGGATGGCTCGGGATGCCAGGGGCCTGGCTGTCACTGACCCCGGGCCCACCCTCCTGCGTGCGGAGACTGGACCTCAGGTGAACCCCGGGACCCAGAGGGCAGAGACGGCAGCTCCTGGTCATTCCCCAAGCCCTTCACGGGGCGGCGGGAGAGGGGACATGTCCCCAAGGGCCGGATGCCAGGCAGCAGGTGCAGCCACCCCGGGGAGGCAATCCTCCAGCAAGAGCCAGCCTCGCCAGTTGCTTTGGGCGGCCTCTTCCTCTCTCCCTGCCTCCCCTCCCTCGCTTCTGCCATACTTTGCTTTCATTTCTCTTTTCCTCTCCCCTCCCTCTCCTCCTTCGCTGAGTTTAAAGCCGTGAAAGTGAAGGATCAGGGGTTGGAGGGTAGAGGGAGAGGCAGGAAAGGGGAACCAGAGGGGAAGAGAGAATTCCATTTCCTAACAAAGTGGAGCCCGCCCACGTCCCCGGCACCTTGTGTCCCCGGGAGCTGGAGGGGAGCCCCCTCCGCCCCACACGCCCCACCTGGCTTTGTGGGTGGCATTCAGGGCTCCCCAGCCCCACACCACCTCACGCTAGGGGCTGCAGGGGACTTCACGACCCACAGGAGAGAGCGTCCCCTGGGTCCGCTCCACGAGAGTCGTTACACCCCAGATGGGATTCAGACCACAGGGGTCTGGTATCTCTCAGTTCTGGGACCGGAAATCCCAGGTCAGTGTGTGTGCGGGACTGGTTCCTTCTGAGGCCACGAAGGGGAATCTCTTCCCAGGGGCGCCTTGGCTTTGCAGACACGCCACTCCAGTCTCTGCTTCTGTGTGTGTCTCCTCTCTGTGTGTGTCTGCGTCTAGACTTTCCCTCCGTGTCAGGACGCCTGTCATGTTGGACGAGGGGCCACCGACTCCAGCGGGGCCCTGTCTTAACTCATGACACCTACCACGACCCTGTTTCCAAGGAAGGTCACGTTCTGAGGTCCTGAGGCCGGGACTTCGGCATGTGGACTCTGGGGGACACGATTCAATCCATCGAGTTGCCGTTGAGTGTCTGTGAATATGAGGGTACGCGTGAGGATGCTGTAGGATCCGTTCAGATGCGGGGACCCTGCTCCTTTTCCCCCTCCTTTCCCCCCTTCCCTCTTATCTCGGAGACGGAGTGCCTTCCTCGGGCGCCAGGTTGGCCCTGGGCAGCCCCAGCGGGATGACATCTGGGGGGTGGGATACAGGCCTGGGGGTGCCCACGAGCATGGGACCATTCCCCTGGCGTGCACGGGCATGTCCTGGAGTTGGTGCCCGCCATGGGCAGTGGCACCGGCAGGATTGTGGGCAAACCTGGGAGACAGGCCTGCACCCTTCATGACGACACTGCCACGCCATTTGGGGGTGCCAAGTCTACAGCGCTGGGACCATTTCCCACTGGGCACAGCCTGGGTTGTGTGTGGTGGCTCACTGCAGGACTGAGGCTTCCCTGACCTTCTGCTGGGCTGTCTCCTCACCCAGTGGAGTCGAGGTCCAGCCAGGGCGAACTCTGCCCGGGGTGAGGGAGCTCGGTGGAGCCGTCTTGCTTTCTGGCACGGACTGTTTGCAGTGACAGAGAGGGTCCCAGAAGGAACCCCTATTCTCGGCTCCAGGAGCAAGAAATCCTAGAGCAAGGTGCAGGCGTGGCTGGCTCCCTCTGAGGGGCTTCCCAGGTTGCAGAGGCGCTTAGGGCTGGGCACCTTGAGAGAAGACCGGGTGGTCCTAGTGTCTCTAGCCCGGGCGAGCCGATGTCTGCCTCTGTTCCTTGACTGGTGTGTAAAGAGAGGATCCTGCCAGTGCCTGAAGAGGGTTAGAAGAACACTAAGGACATTCCAGTACATCCTGGCACCTGGTAAGCTTTCAGTATCGCTCCCATCGTCCCATCTTACAGATGGAGACACGGAAGCTTGGGGAAGTTCAGAGCCAGGATTTGGACCTAAATGCAGGCCTCAAATGGAGCCAGCGTGTGCACATCAATCCTCTTAGATCCGTTCTTTCTATTCGGATTTTAACTGTGTCCTGGAGGGTGTTCAGGGAGGGACAGACCCACGCTTCCCGTGTTGAGAACGTGGACCTCCAAGCTCGGCCGTCAGAGCGTTGGGGGCTGGGCTCAGGGCGCACACTCCCAAGGGTGCTGCCGCCCCCGGGGATGGAGTCTGGCAGGGAACAGCCACCATGACGAAACCGTGAGATGACGGGAAGCAGCGTGCCCGCCCCCAGGCGTCCCTGCATGCGGGACAGAGCCGGGGTTTGCCTGTGGGCTTCAGGTTCTTGAAGTAAGTGAAATGTCGCCGTCACAGGGGAGGCTTTTCTTCTCCCCCCCGGCCCCCGCCGCAACCTCCTCCTTCAGGCTGGCTCTTCCACGACGGCCCCGTCTGTCTGGGGTTGCCACCTCCGCTGTGTCCATCAAGGTGGGGGCCGTGGCGTCGGGTGTATCTCGGCGCTGAAGGCCCATGGAGGCCGGCCTGTGGAGGCGGTCCCCCGGGGCACCCCCACGGCTCTGCTGTTTCCTTCCCGAGGCTGGGCTGTGTCTGGTGCCCGCTGTGGCTGGTCCCATCAGCCCTGTAGAGAACATTCTGGTGCAGGCCGGTCAGCGGGCAGGACAGCTCCGAGCTCTGGGCAGGCAGAGCGGATGCAGGGCCGGGGCTCTTCCGTGGCCCAAGGGGTGGCCAAGCCATGCTCCAGCCCCTCTCAGCCCCTTCATAGGCAGCCCAGGGTGGATGCCAAGTCTTGCTTTGCCGCCTTGGGCAAGTGATACAGTGCTGTGCCTCTGTCTCCCTGCCTGACCATGCCTGCTCCCTAGGGCGACCGTGACCCACAGTGGCCACTTAGTTGATGCAGGTGGCCCAGAGCTCGGGAACAAGCGGGTGCTCTAGGAGTGGGCAGCTGTTTGTTCATGGGTCCTTTGACTCGTTGTCTCTTCGCTAAGCTCCTGTCGCCATGGAGGTGGGGCAGGCTCCATGCTGGGTCCCCTAGAGTCCCCAGCCCTCCTCCACGTCCCCTGCCCCAGCTGGCCCAGAGGCCTTTTCTCAGAAGAGAGGGTGTGCGTCGTCCTGGAAAATCGCCCCGGCATGCCAGGCATTCCCTGGCCTCCTCCCCTGGAAGCTTCCAGGGATTGCTCTCAGGGCCGCCTGGTCCCTCCCGGAGATACTCGTGAGGAATATCCTGTGGCCAGGGGGAGGGGCTGGACTGGGAAACACCTGCACATTCTCTATCCTTGAAATGAGAACAAACCACATCGGCGCTTCTCCTTACCTCCCAACAGCCCCCAGAATGGGGCCCCTGGGCGGCCTGGGGCAGCACACCTTCCTGCTCCTGGTCAGGGCTTCTCTGTAGAACGCTGAACGGTGCGAGATGACCAGTCCATCCTAGGGTGACAGCAGCGGGGCAGACGGCATCAGAGAAACCTGGTTTCTGGGCACCAAGTCATGGCTTCCCCGCTTGCAAACCAAGGCTCAGATGACCTCTGCTCACACAGAAAACCCGAGGGTCTGTGCGTACCACCTCTCCCATCCCACTCAGCCCACCAAGGACTGAACAGAGCCACTGGGTGCAGAAGCCTCGCCCCTGCCTCGTCCGTCCAGTCTGCTGGTTGAGCCCCTGCTAGGTGCTGGGTTCTGGGTGCTGGGACTTGGGACAGGAGCGCCCTGCATGGCCGGGACATATGTGTGGGAGACGCCAGCCCAGTTATATCACTGCACAAGGGCCTAGAGCTCCGGCAAGTCCTAGGGGCTGGCCTCACTTGGACTGGGGGACCCTGGTGTGTAGGTTACTATGACCCCAACGGCTCCTGAGCAGGCAGCAGACAGCAGGTCTCACTCTCAGATGCGGCCACGATGGTCTACAGCTGCTGGGGAATCTCAGGGTCGTGGGACAGGGCTGAGAGTAGGGCCACGGCTGCTCTCCTGGGCTCAGCAGCCCAGAGGCTTCTCCAATTCCTACCACAGCCCAGAGGGCCACCTGCCATCGGGACCCCGGGGGCCAGCACCACCAGGCAGACCCCAGGAATCAGAGGTGGAGTATCTTAAAGACCCTCTTGCCAAGCCCGCATGCACAGATGAGGAGGGGCCACACACTTGAGGCCACACCTTTGGACCCAGACCCCGAAGGCCCTGTGGGCACCATCCGCGTCCATCCTGGGACCCTCTCTCACAGAGAAGCGTTCTCCAGACTCATTCTCACTGGCCCTGGCATTTCTGTGGTTGACCTTGTACAAATGACTTCACTGCTCTGGGCTCTGTTTCGCCCTGGAAAGGGGCATTTCCCCTCTCCGGGGTCATCATAAGAGTGAATGGAGGGGGTCAGTGAGCAGGCTGAGCCCATCACTAGGTGTGTTGGCTGCACCCCATGGAAATCCGAACTCCAGGCCGGAGAAGAGCTTCCTACCCACACCTGCTCCTTGGCACCCCCGATGTCCTCAGGACCCAGCACATAGTAGGTGCCAACAATGTGTGTTGACTGACTGATTGAGTAATTCACACAGAGAGGGCCCTTGGACAGTTTCCCTGGGCCCCTTCAGCCCTTCCGATTGGTTGTTCTGTCTTCTGAGTGCCCGTTACGCCTGGCCTGATTTCCAGCTCTGGGCAGATCCGCCTCGGTGCTGGGCGACTTTATCCCAGAGAGGACACACAGCCAGGTCTGGAGGCAGAGGCCCGGCTGCGGGGGGGGGGGGGGGGGGACAGTAGCGCCCCACCCCGAGTGGCTCTCAGGGAGCCGCATGCCCCAGTTCCATCGCAAGCTGACAGAGGCAGGCCTTGGTCAGAGGGCCTGGGGCGTCGGGGTGGGGGCGAAGGGATCTTCTTCTGTGTCTGCCTATCTTGCTCTGCCTCCTGGCCTCTCGGGGAGAGGCCAGCCAGGAAATCGAAAGGCCCTCGAGACTGTGTTTTGAGCAGACCCCTAGCTGGATGAGTGCTGGGCCTCTGGAAAGGTCAGAGGGCTGCAGGGCAGGCATCTGCTGCCTCTGGGGTGTCTTGGTGAAGGGTGACCCCTAAACTAAACTGCATATTGACCTGGATGGGTGGATGCCTGACTCCCCTCGGGAATGGGTGGTGTGGTGCTTCTGAGAAAAATCCGAGGGCGGGAAGCTCATTCCAGGAAGAGAGAGCGCGTGTGAGCCTCCCAGAGCCTGGGAAAGCACCCCTGGAGCCTGCCAGTGGGGCTGGAGGGGGCGTGGCCCGAGGGGGTGGGGCTGGCAGAGCAGTCCATGGTCAGAGGGTGGTGGTCAGGCTGAGCTGGGAGCTGGGAGACGGGAGACGGTGCTCACCACTGTGGGTGCTAGGAAGACACGGAACACCGTTCAGCTGGAAGGGCTGGTCTCAGCGGCACGGGTGGGTTGGGTGCTGCCCAGTCTTGCGGGTCTTTTTCTAGCTCTGCTTCCCTGAGCCCTTTGGGGGCCCCTGGGCAGAGGAGGGCATGAGGAAGCCGAGCCGAATTCCTGCTCCCCCGCTGTCCCCACGAGCCAAGCTTCCCCTCATGTCCACTCCTTACACATCACGCTTCCGGGCTAGTTTGGACAGAGTTTCCCAAGGCTTAAGACGTGTCTAAAACCTTCGCATGAGTGAGACGGATGTGGCATGGTTCAACTTTCCTGTATATTCGCTCTCCAAACTTGACCTGAGTGTCCTCTGGCCCGGGCCTGGCTGGACAGTGCTGGGGCCTCAGATGACCCGGGCGAGGTCCCGGCCGGGAGTAGCCTGCCGTCCTGTGGGAGAGCCCAGGGCTCAGGCTGGACCCAGGGAAACTCAGGCGCTGTGAGGGGAGCGCTGGGCATTGCCCTGGGGGCCAGGGAGGCTTCTTGGTGGAGGTGAGGCTTAACGAAGCCCTGAAGGTTGAACAGGAGGAAAGGGCGTCCCTGGCTGTGGGACCCTGTGTACAGAAGCCTGTGTGTTGGCCGGGGAGGCCCCAGGCTCCAGCCTCGTGGAATGCGGATTCTGGAAGTGGGCATGGGGGCATCGGCAGGACGTCCACGGCCTCCCAAGGTGCAGCAAAGCCCAGGGCCTTCCCTGGTGTCACTCCCACTGGGTGAGGGACACTGTTCCTTCACGGTCCCGAGGATGTAACGGGACTAGCTTCTGTCTCTGAACGTGAAAGGGGCTGCCTAGGCGGCCCAGGCCCTGGAGCCAGAGCACCGTCCTCCCCTCCCCGCTGCCCTGCCCTCTCCTTCCCA
>NW_007248553.1:56770-79417 GCF_000164805.1 Carlito syrichta | reverse complement strand
CAAAAAAAAAAAAAAAAAGAAAAGCTTCCAAATGCCCCTCACTCGATCCCCACACCAGCCCCTCCGGGCAGATCCTGTTGCCATCATCCTCGCTCTACAGGTGGGGAAACTGAGTCACTCACCCTACGGAACCCAGGATCCCGGGGACAGAGGCAGGCAGGGAATCTGGCCCTGAAGCTCAGTGCTGCCCCTGTGCGAGGCATCCTTTATGACTCAGTGGATGAATTAATGAATGACTGAGGGACTAGACAGTGGGCTCTGGTGAACAAAGGAATTGCTGCATGGCCTGTTAATAAAAGGAAAAATGGCGCTCTGGTGTCAGAGAGGCACGGTTTGGGGACCTGGGGATAGGCACAGGAGAGAAACGATGATGTGGCCTCCTAGAGCCCAACTCACATCTTTCGAAAAGGAGACACTGGTGCACAGTAGGTGCTTAATAAACGCTTCCTTCCCTTTCTGGCCTGGAGGTGTGAGTTGCGTTGCTGGTGTCCCAGGGGCGGGCAAGCTCCTGACTCAGGGCCTCCCGGGACAGGCCCTGAGCCACTCGGAAGAGGCCTTGGCGGCGACCAACACTGGAGGCTGGCGTCGCAATTTGATGTTTAACTTTGGGAGAAAAAAATCAGATCAGCGATTTGTGCTTGTCGAATTTGGAAGGAGTGGGAGGAAGCTGGGCGGGCCGGGGGAGATAGCGGGCTGTCCTCGTCCTCCACTCCGAGCGAGTGCTGGTGGTGCATACTAATGGCTCTGGTGAGTTTCAGCCGGAACCCACGTCGCCTGCATTCAGAGGCCCCAGACTGTCATGGAATCGGTTTTCCAGCGATCACACTGGGAGCCCAGGTACAGGAGGGGACCAGGAGTGCGTGGTGTCTGGGGCTGCAAGCAGGGAATCCCACCCCATGCAGGTGGCCCTGGACTGTGAACCAAAAGCAGGAACTAACTCAAGAAGTATGTGTTGAGCTTTTTTTTTTTTTTTTTAGTTGGAGTCTCACTCCATCACCCAGACTGGAGTGCAGAGGCCATTCCCGGCCACCGCAGCTTCGACCTGCTGGGCTCTGGCGATCCTTCCACCTCAGCCTTCCGAGTAGCCAGAATTACAGGCGTGCGCTACCACGCCCGGCTGATTTTTGATTTATTGTAGAGATGAGGTCTCGCCAAGTTGCCCAGGCGGGTCTCGAACCCACGGGCTCAGGCAGGTCACTCACCTCAGCCTCCCAAAGCGCTGGGATTACAGGCTGAGCCACCAAGCCTGGCTTGTGTTGAGCTTTTACTCTGGGCTGAAGTGAGTTAGGAGCCAGGATGCCCCCGTGAACCAGACGCTATCTGGAACTTTCCAGACTAGATTAGCAAAATGCACCTAGACAGCTTCCACTATCAGGCGACATCGCGGAGCTAAGATACACCCGACAGACCCCGCGGGGCTCTTCAGCAGTGAGCCCAGGACTCTCCTTGGGGAAGTCAGAGAGAGCTCCATGGGGTTGGGGCTAGTGGGATCTTTGGTGATGGACATCGAGGGATGAATAGAAGTTCACCAGGGGAAAAAGAGGGAACTCTGGGAGAGGGTGCAGCCTGAGCTCAGGACGCCCTCAGGAAGGGGTTGCAATCCATCTGGGGAAATGGAAGCGGCACGTGGTGTAGAGTTAGGTGATAGGGTGGTGGAAGAAATAACTAGAGAGCCCTGAATGCTGTGCTAGCTAGCTGGAGTCCTGAAGAAGAGAGAGCCTTAGGAGGTTCTGAGGCAGGGGAGGGCCACACGGTCAGATTCATGTATAGTCAAGGAAGGCGGGTGCTGGGTCAAGAATGGATTATTTCGGGGTGAGTGTTGCACCCGCTCAAAGGTGGTGGGGCAGGATGGTGTGCACTCTTGGGAATCCCAGGAAACGGTGTTCTGTGCCCATTTCCACGGGCATCGGCGAAAAGTGGAAGTGCCACCAAATGTCCTCTGCCATTGGCCTTTCTGGGCCGTGGCACCGTGGAATGTGCTGTTGGGTGCTGGGCACCAGGAGCGGCGTCTGGCTCGGAGGGGGAGCCCAGGAGGAGTGAATGGAAGGAGAGAGGCTGGCCCCCTGGCCGCCTTCCTCCTAGAAGCCGCCACTCCATCCTCAGGTCCCATGGGTGTGGCCTCACCTCCCCTCTCCAGGCTGAGGCCAAGTTCGCCCCAGGTTGAGTCCGGGGGTCCTGGTGAGGCTATTCAACCCCTCTAGAAAATGAGGTTGGAAAAAAAATTCACTTGGCAGAATTTTTGTGGCGGTGGAAGGAGGCCAGCGCTCGCTTTTCCGTGGGGCTCCTGATCCCTGTGGGCCCGTGGGGAGGGCCAGGGCTGTCCCTGGTCCCGGGTGGGCAGCCCCGAGCCGAGGCCTCTGCTCCGGGAAACGCTCTCTTTTGCTCACCCTTGAGAGTCACAGGGCATGAATATTTCATCTCACCGGTCGTGGCTCTCTGCACAGCGAATGCTTGTTTCTTTTTAAGTCAGCCGAGCAGTACAAAGCTTGCGAGTTTCTTGACAATGTAAAATGGTGGTGTTCTGGCTCCATTCCAGCCGCCAGGACCGGGGGTGGGGGCCGGGAGGGAAGACAAGCGGGCATTTCCCGGTGGGGGGACCCCCGTGCGAGAGTTAGCGCATTTCTGCTGATTTTGATGTGGGGAGTAACAGGGGCTTGTGCTGGAGACTTTCACTCTTTTTGTAAGTTTGTTTCTTTCATCTTGATGGGAATACATGGTCATTATAGAAAATGTAGAAAATACGGAAAGAAAAAAAATTCATATGTGAGCGTACGTGCCAAGGATACTAAGGCTTGCCCCTGGTGACGGGCATGTGTTTTCCAAGGAGGGTCATCTGTGATCCCCAAGAATTACACCCAGAAACACATCAAGCAGAAGGCAGGTTCATGACAAGCCGCATTCCTGAATCCTGGGTGATGTGTTTGTAGGGTGCCTCCATGGTTGCCCCGGGCGGCAGAGTCTCTAATTGTCCCCATTTCACAGATGAGGGAACTGAGATTCAGAGAATTCACAGAGGCCAAGGAACCCAGGTCAGAGCAGCAGTCCAGGGGCAGGGCTAGGCTCTGAACACAGGGTCCCAGCTTGATAGACTTTTTTTTTTAATTGTCCCCAGTTTTACAACTCAGAGACGATCACATGTTGGTGGGTATTTATTCCTCCAAATCTTTTTCTACACAGAGGGATACAACTCCGAATATTCTCTTCCAGTAGTTAGCTGCTACAACAAGCATCCCCAAGCCAAGGGCGTCTCCCGGCCCTGTCCTGCCCTCGGCATGGATGGGGTGTCCGCCTCACCTCCACACGGTGGCTCAGGAATCCAGGCTCCTTTGGCCTCGTGGCTCTGCCCTCCTGCAGGTCCTTGAAGCCTAGCGGAGAAGGGGAAGGGATTTCACAGAGGAGGGAGTCAGGGTCAGCCCAGAGCAGCGCCCATGATACGTCCTGGCCACTACTCAGTCAAAGGTGGCCACGCTGTCCTCAGGGAAGGCTGGGAAGGTAATCCTGGGGGCCAGGGAGAGAAGTGACTTGAAACCAGTTCTAGAAACTGCACTGTCTCTAACACACACAGTCCACACCCACCCTGGCACATCTGTAACCCCCGCATCCTTCTAGCTGCGGTGGGAACGCACTGGAGGGTGAGTCTGGAAACACAGGGTCCACGGGAGGTGGCCACACTGGCCCAGGCTGAGAGCTGGCGAGGCCAAGACTGGGGGAGCTGGGGAGAAACAGGAGGGAGAGCCAGGACACTCAGGAGGCAGAAGCCCCTGCCCCCCGTCAGATACCAGGCGAGGGAAATCCAGGCAGACTTTCAGGGCGATCCCGGGGTCCTGGGAGGCAGAGGCCCTTGGGAGGTCTCAGAACCTGACCGGATGCTGTCATGTAACTTCGTTTGCTCTGGCCTGGTCCAGGCTGGGACCAGGAAGGATCCGATGCTCAGGGGGGAAGCACATGGGGGCCTTTCTCTTTGGAGACAGAAGCTGCACCCAGGTGGGGACCGGGCAACCCCCAAGTGGCCAGGACACCCAAACCCGCCACTTAGAAGCAGGGTGGCTTCTGGCTTGTATGTGTATGTGTGACTTGATGGCTCCATGACTCAGAGCAGACAGCCCATGTAGAGGCAGTGCATTTGGAGGGAGGGGCCCTGAGCATAGCTTGGTCTGGCCGTAGCACCTGGAGTCCCCCGTTGTCCAGCCTGGCCCCGCCCAGGTGTTTGACAGTTGTGGTACCCCCTACCAGAGCGGGGCCCGCACGGTCCTCCGGGGGTCCATGAGGCAATGAAGACTGCGTGTCACTGCTGAGAGCTGCCAGATGTGGACCAGTGACAGGTCACCATGGCCTCCACCCTGCTGCCTTTGTCTGCATGGACTGTTGCTGGGACGGCAGCGGCTGATGGAATGTTCCCGAGGCCCCGTTGGGACCAGACCACTCTTCTTCCTCACGCCCCTGAACCGAGGAACCCACCCTGGGACCTTCCTTGGCCTCTGGTTAAGCGATAGAGGAGGTGGTGGCTGCCAGGTATCCATGTCCTCACAGCCGTCATCATCACTCTGTCCCGAGTCAGATGACGTTCTAACTGGGACGGCGAGAGAAAGCAGGAGGTGGCTGTCCTGAAGCCACCTCATTTCTATGTGGCGGGTCTGGGCATCTGGGCTACTTGGGGGTGCCATTCGGTTCTGCCGGTGGGACCCGGGGATGCCCAAGCCAGCGACCCCTCCGTGCCTCCAGCTGGCTGCAGGGTTGGATTTGGGTGGGTGCCTGTCCCAGGGACTGGCTCTACCTCCTGGCCTCAGAAGCAAAGTCTGTGCCCCGTGGCCCGTGGAGCCGGACCGAGGCAAGAGAACAGCAGTTGGTCCTCACTGAAGCCCCCAGCTCCCACGCCTGCGCCCACCTCAGCTGTCCCTTGTGGAGCACGGTTCTCTGTCCCCACATCACTCTGCCACCCTCCTCTGAACATGCCCTGGTCCTCCCTTTCCCCTAGGTACTGATCACAAGGCTTCTGTGTGAATAGCCCAGGTTCCAGCAGGACTCACCATCCTCCTTCCAGGTACAGAGCTGCCTCTATTAACAAAGCCACAGGGCGCAACCTTGTTTATGGCAACGGTGCCCTGAGACTGAGCCCTGCTGACCTCACCTTCCCACAGCACTCAAAGACTATTGCACACAGCTAAGCAAAGCTTCCTCCGTCCCCGCATCCTGCATCTCAGACCTCTTGGTATCCGTGAGGACCAGCCCAGGTGCTCATGACTGACTATTCTAGAAACATACACTGAGCAGAGCTGTGCGTGTGCACTAAAGGCTGGAGTTGCTCTCCGTCTGTGTGAGAGCCATAGAAAGCTCATGGTTCTGGATGCAGGGTTAGGGGGCCCTTAGGAAGGATTGCTGAGTGCATTTGTGCAAGTAGTGAGTGAACAATGAATGCTCTTGTGCTTCGATAGTGTAGAGCAGTGCCTTGCGTTTCTCCTCATCCAGATCCACCTTTACTAGTTGAGGTGCATTCTCTAGTCCCACTAGGTTGTTCTGGATTCGAGTCACCTCTTCTGTGTGTTGTACGTGGGGATTAGACTGTTGAAGGCTATTCTCTGACGCTCAGGGGTTTGGGTCTGGACATCCCCCGTGATCTTCCCCTGCCCACTCAAAGCACCAGATCTGGCATCAGGCAGCTCTGTGTTTGAATCCCAACTCCGCATCTGGTGGCGGCGTGACCTTCGGCAAGTTGTTTAGCCTCTCAGAGCGACAAGGTGTAAAATAGGAAACACAGCCAGCAGGACTCTGAAGAGGCGTGAGGGTAGACACGAGTCACGCAAAGTGCTGAGCACAGAGTCTGGCCATGAGGGTCAGCCACGGCGACGATGGAGGTGGTGGCGACAGTGGGGGTGGTGGTGGTGATGATGGGGATGGTGGTGCTGGTGGCCGTGGCGGTGGGGACGACGGTGGAGGTGGTGACGGTGCTGATGTTGGCGACGAGGTGACATGGTGAGCGCCGTAATGGTGATCCCGTTCATCTGTCGCTATATCCTCTCATCCATCTATCCACCTGTCCTCCATTCTTCCATTCTCCCATTCCCCCATCCGTCCATCCATCCATCCATCCGACCATCTATCCCTCCACTCAGCTGCTCTTCTTCTGATTCATCCTCCCATCATCCCATCCTCCCGTCCATCCTCCCATCCATCATCCATTCATCTGTCCATCCACCCAACCCATCACTCAACCATCCATCCATTCGCTCACCTTCCTCTTCCTCCTCCTCTACGCCCATCCTTCCATTCTCTTCCCATCATCTCATCCTTCAGTTCATTCATCCGTCCATTCAGCTGTCTATTGACCATGATGATGGTGGTGATGGGGATGGTGGTGGTGATGGTGTTAATGTTGGTGGTGACTGATGGTAATCACAGAGATGGTGGTGATGGTGGTGATGATAACAGCAAGGGGCTGAAAATAGAGTGACAGAGACTGAGCTTGTGGGGTTAATCTCATGGGCAAGGGTCTTCCTCACAGAAACCCAACGCTTGGGGAGTTCACTGCTGGTTTGGCACAGACTCCAGGTCTAAACTGTGGTTCATTTCTCTCCCTCACTCCCTGGCTGACTGAAAGTTGTATCCAAACCCCCAAGGGGGTCCCGCCTAGCCACACCAATCCTGCTCTCAAAATGCTGGTCCGGTCTGTAGCTTCCTTTCGGCCTCTGAGGGCTTCCAAGCCTCTTGCTGCCGATTCCCGGTCCTGGCTGCCCGTGAGTCTCTTGGGGAGGTCTGCAAATTATGAAGCCTGGACTCCACCCCCAGAGCTTCTGATTACATTGGATGGCAGTGAGGCCCCTGCAGCTGTTTAAAATGCTCCCCAGGTGATTCCAGTCGCAGCCAAGCCTGGGAACTCCTGCAAATAATCTTATTCTTTCTCATTGCAGGGCTGTTTAAAAACAATCCCTGCCAGGCATCTGGTGGGGAGGGGAATGTGCTTCTGAGACTAGTGGCACAGCTAGTGGTCTCCTCAGCGTTTGTCACTAGAAAGAGGGAAGGATTTGGAATCAGACTATGAGTCCCTACGTTCAGCCCTCTTACAAGGAAAAGAGTAGAGGTCAGAGGCTACAAAGATGTACCGAGGTCACAGGGCTGGCAGATTCAGTGTCCCCAGGCAGGTTCATGGCCAAGGGAAAGCTCCTTCTTCTCCTTGAGTCTTTTCTGATAAATGAGGAAATAGAACACAGGTTGTTTCAGAGAATTGTCCAGGGTCACCCAGTGAGTGCCCATATCTGTACTCCCATCCACCATTTGTATATCCATCCTCCCATCCTTCCATCCCCCCATTCTTCTGTCCATATATCCTCTCATCCATCCATCCATCCATCCATCCACTCACCCATCTCTCCATTTTCCCATACTCCCGTCCAACTGTCCATATATCCTCTCATCCATCCATCTATCCTCCATCCTTCCATTCTCACATCCCCACATCCATCCATCCATCCATCCGTCCATCCATCCACCCATCCATCCATCCGTTCAACCATCCATCCTTTCCATCCATCTTCCCATCCTTGTGTCCATCCTCCCGTCCATCATCCATTCTTCCACCCGTCCACCCACCCATTCATCTGTCCATCCACCCAACCCATCATTCAACCATCCATCCGTTCGCTCACCTTCCTCTTCCTCCTCCTCTACGCCCATCCTTCCACTCACTTCCCCATCATCTCATCCTTCAGTTCATCCCTCCGTCCATTCAGCTGTCTAGTCACTATCCATCCATCCATCCATCCATCCATCCATCCATCCATCCATCCATCCGTTCCCTCATCCACCCATCCATTCGTCCATCCCACCATCCAAGTGGGGTAAGGATGGATGAGGGGAGAGCTGAGGAGAGCCACAAGCACAGCTGCAGCCTGGAGAACCTAGCAGCTGCTGTGATGGTCTGGGGAGAGATGATTAGGGACACATGAGGGGGCTCTGGTGACAGACTGGGTGGGAGGAAAGTCAAGACTCAGCATGGGAACAGACAGAGCCCTGGCCTGTGCCCCCGTCTGCCTGGCGCCCACGCGTCAGTGGGAGACGGGCCCAGGGAACCATGAACACTTGCTGCTTTGCCCAGACGAGGCCACTGTCCCCTGCCCGGGCCCAAGACAGCGCTTGGGACCTGGCGAGTTCTCCACCCACATCTGGGGCCTGAAGGAAGGTGGCATCAGAGTGATGAGGAGGAAGGGAAGGGAAGAGCACTGAGTGGCAAGGAGCCTGAGCTGAGCCCCGCGTGAGGGAGGAATCCTTGCGAGAACCCCGGGGAAGGGATTCCGAGGCAGAGGGCACAGCTAGGCAATGGTGAAGGGGATGCACCGGGGACGGTGACATCTTGCTGCCGCCCAGGCTGGAGCCCTGCAGGGGTAGACGAGACGGCAACTGGTCAGCTTCGACACCCGCCCCATGTCCGAGTGACCGTGCATTCTTCTCCACTGGCCACGCCTCTCCCAGCTCAGCACTCTTTAGACTTCATGGAACACACTCTGACTTCAAAAGGTGACGTGGCGGCCTTCTCTCTGCGTGAGGAGACCGCGGCCCTGTGCTTCCTGTCGTTACCTGTTCGATGAAACCCAGATGCTGCCAGGGCTCCGCTTACGAATTCATGAGAAAAGCTTCAGACCCGTGGCTGCCGTTAGGGCCCTAATTTGCTCTAAGTGGCGACTGCGAATAATAGGATAAATGTCTATCAAGCCGGGACCCTGTGTTCAGGGCCTGGCCCTGCCCCTGGACTGCTGCTCTGGCCTGGGTTCCTTGGCCTCTGTGAATTCTCTGAATCTCAGTTCCCTCATCTGCGAAATGGGGACAATTAGAGACCCTGCCGCCCGGGGTAACCACGGAGGCAGCCTGCAAACACATCACCCAGGACTCAGGAATGCAGCTTGTCAGGAACCTGCCTCCCCCTTGATGTGTTTCTGTGTGTAATTCCTGGAGATTGTTGATCACCCTTGGAAAACCTGAGCACGTTCCTCTCGATCCAGGGAAGGGGGGAAGAAGGGGACCAGCGGGGCAGCCAGGGAGCTCGCTGCACCCCCATCCTCGGGTTCCTGGGTCCTTCACAGTGCAAGCTGACCAGGACCCGGAAGGTGCAGAGCCAGGTCCCCCGAGCGCAGAGCCAGGCTGCAGGGTGCAGGCTCGTTCAGGAGCGGGCACCTATGGAGAGGCAGGTGCTTGTGCTGCTGGTCCTAGCTGGCCATTGAGCCCTTCCTCTGGGTCTGGAGGCAATGCTGGTGGAATGCAGCCCTCCGTGTGCCCGGGTGGGGTGGCCGTGGTGGGGTAGCCTTGCACAGACCTTGCTGGAGTCTTCACAGCACTGGTCAAGGTCCACACGGTCACAGCACTGCCCTCCCCTGGCCTTCCGAGACCTGCAGTTTGTCAGGTGAGAAGCTGCTTGCCCCTGGAGGAAGACCCAGGGTTCAATTCAGCTGTGCTGTGCCTTAACACTCTCTGGTTCAAGGTTACCGTCTACACCACAGGGAAGAGTGACTTCTTCCTTGAGTTGCTGTCGTGACTAGCCGGTCACCCAGAGTGCACAAGAATGCTCTGTATTGGCAGCTCATTCCTGGGCATGTCCCTGGGCAGGCTGCTGGACACAGAGAGGCTACAGAAGACAGACAGGACAACGGACGTGCCGGGTCAGAGGAGAGGACCTGGGGCTGGCTGCACAGGGCACTTTCCCTGCCTGCTGGCTTGGGGAAGATTCAAGGCTGGCTTCTAGGAGGAGGTGGCCGCTGAGCAGGAGTTTACTGGATGGAGAAGGGCAAAGGAGCCAGTGGCTAGCGAGGGCACAGTGTGGAGCGTGCAGAGAACCACAGCCGCTCAGCAGGCAGGCACGGCGGGCCAGGGGCGGCATGGCAAGAGGGAGAGCAGGCCACAAAAGACCTCGGCCTCGATGGGAAACCCCAGCTCCACTGCCGCCCTCCAGGAGGGGCCTGGGCAGGAGTGGACGAAGACCTCCCCCCCGCGTTTCTTTTACACTCGCCACGCTTCTCAGAAGGACACGGGAGGGTGGAATTCAGCAGGAAGATGAGCAGCAGGCGGAGAGGGCTCTGGTCGCCTCCCGCTGGCCCCATCCCATTAAGACGGGGTTTCGCCGAGACCGGTCCCCGCCGGAGGGCCCTCATTATGCTTGTCATTAACTTCCCACTGCGAGGCGCCCACACTCCGGAGCCTGATTTGACTGGGGGCAAGGGCGGGATGAACGGGCTAAAACTCCATCCGCTCGGATCGTGAAGAGAAGAAACTCGCAGCCTGAGTGGACGGGGCCGACACACTCATCGTAAAAAAGAATCTCTCAGCCCTGGAGACCATTATTGTCGCCATATTTTTATTGCATTGATTCCTTTGACAAAAGTGGCATCGAGTCCCCGGCGCGTGCCGTTTTGTATGCCAGGCACGGGAGACTTTGCTAGAGTTTGCTAGATAAAACCTTCAGGTGCGGGTGTCAGCCGACCCAAATTCTTTCTGGACTCGGTGGTGAACTTCTGTCATGCTAAAGCGTCCAAAGAAGGGGGGGGCATTATCGGGAACACATGAGAAACTGCTTCCAGAACAAAGATCCCATCCAGGAAACATCACCGAGTGTGTTTGTCAGATTGAACGTGAGGGACCGGGACCATGGCTGGGAGCCTGTGGTGGGGGGCCTGCCACACTCTGGGGGTGCCGAGAGGAGAGGAGAGGGAGGGTGCATGTCCCCAGGGAGCCCTCAGCCCAGCAGGTGACCATGGATGCGCAGGACGGAGTACAGGGGTGTGCGTGGGAAGAGCCTGCCTCCTGGTATGGCTGGCTCTGGAAGACGGGACTTGACCCTTGGGGGCCAGCTGGGGCTGGGGGCAGGCTCCAGGCAGAGGCAGCTGCAGGTGCAGAGGGTCAGAGGCAGGATGCCCGTGGACCCTTCTAGCAGCTTGGTGGGCAGAAGCCTAAAATTCACGGTGTGGGAGGATGCCAGGTTAGAAAGGGCCTTGAGTGCCAGGCACAGAAGCATGGATGGCTGGACAGTAACAGGACTAGAAGGGTCTTTGGGGAAGAGACACTCCTGGCTGGGAGGGTGGAGGTGGTTCCTGGCATGGGGACACGAGGGCCCTGGAGGCTGGTGCAATTGCCGATAGGACAGACGGAAGGACCCCTGCCTGTCGAAGGGTCTGGGGCGAGAGGAGATGCCCCAGGTCTCCTCGGCTCCTTTTGACGTGCACAGCAGGCAGAGGTGCTTCAAAAACCACACGTGGGTGAAGCTGCTACCCGGCTTGAAAATAAAGCTTCAGTCAGCGGCCTCGCCCAGTGGGCTGCCTGGACCTCCATCCTTGGCTTGGGCTAGCATAGTTAGCGTGTGCTCATCCGGGGCTGAGGGCCTCCGCCTTGGGGCTGAAGCCCCTGCTGGTGTCCCCGGGACCTCTCAGAGCCTCGCGTGTGCTCGGTGCGTGGTAAACAGTACTGGGTGGGTGGGTGGACGGATGGATGGATGGAGGGATAGGTGGATGGGTGGGTGGATGGATGAGTTTGAAAACAGATCAGAGGCAACTCCACCAGAGGCAGAGTAGACAGTGTGGGCATTGGGCCGAGCCCCTGTGGTCAGCCTGGTGCCCAGCCCTTTCCAGCTTTTCGTTATGGCTTGATGGGCTAACCGGTGTTGCTCCCTCCTCTCAACCTCAGGGACCCTTGTGTAAACTACAAAACCCTACTCTTCGGGTACTGGACAACTCTTTACCAGGGGAGGACTCCGGACCAGCCCTGGAGGCAAATGACAGGAACACAGCTGAGGTTCAAGCGGGTGCCCTGGGGAGTCCCAGCTCTGTGAATTCTGTGTGGGTGCTGGGTGAACCCAGTTGGGAGCCCAGTCTGCTTAAGACTGAAGTCAGGGAAACGTGTCTCAAGAAGCTGGCCGGCAACAGACCAGGCCAGGAGATATGTGGGCTGACATCCAGCTTGCCACCGTTGAGATGTGTCTTCCAAGGGGGTTGTTTTAGGTGGGCTGAGAATTACATCCGTCGGCCCACCAAAGGCCACCGTATCTGTCACCCAGTGGTCACATTCCCGTACTTCCAGATCAGGGTACCACAGCGACCTGCGTGGTATCAAGGTCATCTTCCTTCCAGTTGAGAGATTCTCTTCCTAAGGGAGCCGGGTGGCTGCGGCCTTGGGATTACAGTGGCGGCTTCTCTGCAGGAAGGTATGCCGGGCTTGGGCGAGCTTTGCGGGACAGGAGGGAGTGCAGGCTTGTGAGGCTATGAGGGTTTGGTTGGGAGCCCCGGGAACAGGAAGCCCTCTGCGCCCAGGCCCAGAGCTCAGCAAGGCCTTTCTCTTCTTTCTCACCTCCTCCACTGGTGTCCTCTGGCCTCAAAGGGAAAAGCCAAATGATCCTATCTTTACACGAGAGAATTCTGAGCTGCAAGGGCCTTTACAAATTCAACGGTGAGGGTACCGCCTGAGGCCATCTCTCAACAACCTGCCCGCCTCTGCTGGCCCCTTCCAGGCTTCCTTTCTCCTTAATATATCTGCAGGTGTGCGTGTCCCCTGCCACCTCTATGAAGAGGGGTCCTCCCTTGAGTGACAGAGCCTTGTCTGGCTGACTTCCTCAAGGGGGTGACTCCTGCCCATCCTCAAGGGGTGTTTGTTGAATGACTGAGTGAGCCACACAGGAGTCTGGTCAGCCTTCCTGTGTCCACACCCTTCTGAGAGTCTCACTACACAGGAGCCCACTCCCGTTTCTGCTCACTGGCTCCTGAAACCCCTGCAGCCCTTGTCCGGAGATGAGATCCAGATCCAGTCTAATCATGCCCCTTCCTTTGCTGTGGACGGCTGTGTGTCAGTGTTAGCACACTCCACGTTTCCAAGAGCACACTGCGCTGGGTGGGACAGACCCAGGCAGAGCACCTGGGCCGTCCCAGAAAGGGGATCCCCGAGCTGTCCCCACAGCTCCCCCATCAAGGCAGGGCGGCTCCAGCTCTGAGGTCCCTGCATCCACAGCAGGCTGGCTCTGCTGGCCTCGGCCTCACCCAGAGCCTGGCCTCCTGGCCTCCCGAGCGCCACGGGGACTGTTTCCTCCTGCTCTTTCCTACCCGCTTCCGGCACACTCTTTTTATTTTTCCTAACAATGGCCTCAGTTGGAAGGCCCCAGTTTGCCCTGGCCAAGCCTTGTGGACCCAACAGAGCATAGAAGCTGGGGTGCAGGCCTGGCCCCCCAGAATGAATCATCTTAAACCTGATGGCTGAAGACAACAGAACTTCGTTCTCTCGCAGCTCTGGAGGCCAGAAGTCTGACCTCAAGGTGACCACAGGGCCACACTCCCCCGAGCTCCCAGAGGAGGATGTTTTCTGCCTCTTCAGGCTGCTGGTGGCTCAGGTGTCCGTTGGCTCATGGCGGCGCCTCCCCAGTCTCCGCCTCTTCTTCCCATGGCTGTCCTCTTCCCGTGTCTTCTGCTTTTCTCTCTTGGAAGGACGTGTATGTGGACTTAGAGCCCACTCAGATAATCCGGAATGATCTCAGCATTAAGATCCTTACCTCCACCCCATCCTCAAGGATGCTTTTTCTGAAGGAAACCACGATGTGAAATTCCACACTGCCAGCCCCAAAGGGAAGAGCCAAGGCCGCAGGCTCCCTCCGCCCAGCCCCATGCACCCCTGTCTCCTGTCTCCCGGAAGGCCAGCTTCGCAGAGTGCAAAGCCCTCCCAGGGTGGTGGCCGTGTGACACCCCTCCACACGAGTATACATGGGGCTACCGCAAGACCCCTCTCTGAACCAGGACACCCACCCAGAGGAGACCTTCGGAGCCCAGGGACACGGCTAAGGGAGGCTTCTCTCAGAAAAACGTTGAAGTTCTGTCTCACAAGCTCTCTGTCACGTTTGCTCCATCCGCTTAGTCATCAGAAGGATGCTGACATGGGCTGTGTCCTCCCTATGGGGAAGGTTGACGCACGGATGAGGCTGCGGCTTGCCTGGGATCCCCCCCCCGGGAGTGGTAGCGTGTGGTCTTGCACCTGGGACCCAGCCCCTCACCTGCCCCCGCCCCCGTCCAGGCTGCCTGAGAACCACCTCCCGCATCAGCACCTGGGAGGTGGCCATCTGGCTGTCATGTAAATTGTATGGAAAACTATGAAAATGAGACTGTGTGAATTCTCTCTCATTTTCCTGCACTGCAGCGGCCAAGCGGCTGGCCTCTGCTTTCCCCCATCGGGGGTCACCAGCCTGCAAGGACCCCGCAGGCCAGCATCAGCTTCCCTCAGACTCGCAGATGGTGGCAGGTCGCCAGTTCCGAGGAGCAGAGCCGCCTGGGTGGGATCCGCCCCCCGCCCCCATGAGCCCCGCTGCCTGGCCATTCTCTTCTCTGTGTCTCCTTCTCTCAATTAATCCCCAGCAGCTATGGAACCGATGGGTTCTGGCTGTGTGCTCTCTGCGCTTTAATTAGGGGTCAACGAGAAGGCATCATTTCCCAGGCTTGCCGTGATTCTATTAAAATCGTCTTCTGTAGACGTCAGGCACAGCCCGATTCCACAAAGGAACAAAGGAAACAGAAGCCCGGGGCCACTCATCAGCGAGCTCTGTGGCGTCCTCCTTGTCACGGCTCCGGCTGGCCAGCCTGGACCTGGCCCGTGGGTTTCGGCGTCGGAGGCAATCCCAGTGTTCTGGTACCCGGACGGGTGGTGGGAGAGAGTCTCAATGGAAGACGGCCTCAGCAGCCGTGAATGCAGGGATTGGTCAGTGATGGGTCTGCTGTGGTCTCGGGCCAGGGCTGGACCCGCACCAGCTCCTGCCTTCCCTGCCAGGGGCTTCCCTGTGCTCAGGCCAGCCAGTTTGACAGTCACCGAGGCATTGTTTCCAGCCCTAAAGCTCGAGGAGACGTAACAGAGGGTCCCGTAACAGAGGGTCCCGTACCTGATGGAGGAGGGGTTCTGAACAGGGTGCCAGGGCTCTGTGAGGGCTCCCGGGGTCAGCCTAAGTCTCCGAGCTGGAGGGGCTGAGCCAGAAGAAGGAGCAATTGTCCTGCTTTGCACCTGCTTGCTGGTGTAGACCCTGCCTCTAGCAGACAGGCCAGCAGACCTACACGGAGCATCCTCGCCCTTTACAAAGCACTCTCCCAGCCCTCTCCCCTCCTGGGTCCCCTTGGCCGACAGCTAGAGCCATGGAGGCTCTGTGAGGGGGAGGGACCTGCACGTGTCTGAGCCAAAACGGGGCGTGCATCTTGCATCGGCTGCTGAAGACACGGCAGTGCCGTGCCACGGTGCAGCACCTGATGCAGCACCTGTCTCCTGTCACTCCTGTTTTCTGAGCACCTGGATGAGATGAGGTCCTTGCATCTTAAATTTCTTTCGAAACTGCCTCTTAAATGAGCTAAGAATTAGATGCTTAAACTTCTGAGGCACAGACGCCCCCTTTTGACACTTGACATGCCCACACTTGCTTTTCAAACTACAGCAAATATTCCTTGGCTTTATTCATTTATTCATACTCATTCATTCATTCATTTGTTCCTCATTTAATAAGTATTTAAGGCCAGGTGTGATGGCTCACACCTGTCATCCCAGGGCTTTGGGTGGCTGAGATGGAAGGATCCCTTGAGGCCAGGAGTTCAAGACCAGCCCAGGCAACACGGTGAGACCTTGTTAGCTGGGCATGATGGCATGTGCCTGTAGTCCCAGCTACTTGGAAAGCTGAGGTGGGAGGATCTCTTGCGCCCAGGCGTTTGAGGCTGCAGAGAGCTATGATAGCGCCATTATACTCTGGTCTGTATGACAGGAGACCCTTTCTCAATTAAAAAACAAACAAACAAAAAAACCTTATAGTAGGTAAAAGAAGATCCCCTTTCCTTTTCATCTTCCTCCCCCTTCCCAAGGTGACAATCTTGGTCCAGTAATGAGGAAGAGGAGACAGAGAGATAGAGCCAGTCACCTCCGTTGCGCCCCTGCCCCGGGCCTATCAGATTCTTTGAATCAATCCCTAGTTTAGATCCACTTGCAGACAGGAATTTATGGGACTGCCCAGGGCAGGACGGACACGGTCATCAGGCCCACGTGGACACTGATGCCTGGGGTGGGGGTGGGGTGGTTAGAAATGGAGCCGAGGTCTCCTTCCCTGGGTGGAATCTGCTGAATTTCCAGGGTTCTCCTGCTATAGGACGCTCGGGGAGGGGTTGGTACCATCAACTCCAGGGGAATAGCACCAGTTTTCAGTATCTCGTGTGTGCCGGGCACTGGGGTTTGCTCCGACAGGATTCACTTGTGTAACCCGTGGACAGATCCCACTGGAGAGGAGGCCTTCATTATCCGGGTTTCCTCATGGGGAAACTGAGGCTTAGAGTTGCTGAGTGAGTAGCCGCACAGGTGCGAGTGTCACAGCACAGCTTAAGGCCAGGAGTCTGAGGCTGCAGGGAGTTAGGATCATACCCCTGCACTCCAGCCTGGGCAGCAGAGCGAGATCCTGCCTCTAAAAGGATAAAAATGGAATGAATTATGTAAAGGGTGACGGCTACATGGTTGGCACCACGGTAGGGCTGGGGACACCTTCATGGACCCACATTCCAGCTGGGGAGGCAGGCGCCACTCCAGTGGCTGCACGGACAGACCTTAGGAAAAGCCTCATGGGTGTGCAACACAGAACCAGGAGCTTGCTTCCTGGGCCCGCTCCTTGGGCTTCTTCATGCTCTGTCTTTTGAGCTGGACTGCGGGAGCTGGGGGCGGCTACCTGGAGTCATGGCTCCGAACTCCTCTTCCTTGAATTCCCTTCAGAGGCTGCCAGCCAAGAGTCCAGAACTGACTTCGCAATTTGTGGCTGTGTAATTGCTGGTGCCTCCTTGAATCGATATGCAGCTCCCTGCCACTCGTGTCCAAGCGCTCCGGGGGACCGAGTTTCCAGTCGTCGCGGGTGTCCACCTGCAGCCTCAGACTCCTGGTCTTAAGCCCTGCTCTGCCACTCACTCCCAATGTGTGAGTGGTTCTCAAGACGTTGCATTCCTCTCGACAGTAAGCCATCTATCTACAGGACGGGCCCGGCCCTCTTGGCCCTCACAGACGTTGTCTGGTGTTAGGATTGTCAGTGGTCAGTGGTCCCAGCAGCGTTCTGCTCTCAACAAGACCACAAGAAGTCTGTGACTTCATGTTGGAAAACCCTGTCTCCACGTGAAGATAGAGTCGTGTAATTTCTGTATCAAAACGATCGCCCGTAATTTAGGGAAACGCTGCACGTCTGACGTTCACAGACAGAACCTGTTTTGGAAAACACAAAGACCTAATCAAACCCCAGTCAAAAGCCGTGCTCGTTGGGAAAACACTTGTGCACTCGTGAACCGTCGTTCTGTTCCCGCCTGACAGGGCTCTGCGGTGCGGAGGGCCTGCGCCTGGGTGAGTGTGGACCTTGGCACTGCCAGGACTCCGGAGGCCCCGTGAGGGGACTCCCAGCCGAGCGGCGTGGCCCGTGGTTCGGTGGGCAGTGAATGTCAGGCTGGCACTCAGTTTGCAGGTGGAGGTTTAAAGAGGAGGGTGGCGTCGTAGTTCAGGTCTGGAAAGATTCCCTGGAGCAGGGGGCGTCTGATGGAAGGGAGTAGGATCAGAAACCTGAGGTCCGAGGGAAGGCACTGGGCCAGACCCCACGGGCCCGCTGGGGCAGCAGCGGCGGGACGGAGAGGAGGGGTCTTCCAGACTGGGCGGCACCTGGCTCTGGCACCTGCTCTGGCTGAGTTTTGCAAAGGACTTCGTGGCCTCACCTGCCTTCTCTGGGCATCCTGTGTGCTTGGTGGCTTGGCGAGCTTCTGTTTCATGTTCCTCTTGTGGAAAAGACCATTTCCCTCTGACTCGGCATGGGGAGGGGACCCCACTCAGCTCAGGGGGCCCAGGAGCACCTCTCTTGGCCGGGCCTGGGCCAGTTTAGGGGCCGGGGCTCTCATGAGCGGCCCTCCTATCAGGGAGCAGAGTCCAAGACTCCCCAGGAGAGCACAGAGCTTGCCCACAGGAATGTCCCCGCTCCGGAGGCATTTGATCTTTCAGAGCCTTTGGCCCAGGAACCATGCTGCCACCAGAATCGTCACTGGGTGGGGCAGCCTCATAGCTTAGAGACGACCTCTTCCCAGAGGTGACGCGGGGTCAGGAGGACCAGCAGGGGTGAGAACAGCAGACGTGCAGGAAGACAGATAGACGACAGCTCTGCGGACATCACAGCACCCAGTTCCACGTCCTGCCAGTCCTGGCCTCAGCGGGAGACCCCCGAAACGGGGACAGGTTGCTTGCTGGCGACCACAGGCCAGAGTGTGCAGTGGCTGTGCCTGCCCGGCCCCCACTCTGGCCAGACCTCACCTGCAGCGCCCCGGTCACCTCCTCTGGGCTGTCCCCCTGCGCCCTCCCCCGACCTGCTTCTCCCGGGCTCTGCCCTGCTTCCTCTGTCCCCTCCGCCCACGCCTCAGCCCAGGCCACCCTCCCCAGAAGGGGTGTCCCTGACACACGACCGTGGACCCCCAGGGCTGGTCTTGCTCTTGCTGGTGTCCCGGCTACCGGTTGCATCTCCCCACTCCACCCCGTCCCCGCCCAGCTGCCTGGACGTGGGCTTCCCGAAACCCTTGACTGCCTTCCCTTTGCCCCCACGTGGGGCATAAATCGGGTCCACCTCCAGTCTCTCCTGCAATCTCTCTCCTCCCCACTCCCCCAATTCTAAGTTTCTCCTACCCCTACCGGGTCCTCTCAGGCCCGGCTCTCTCTCCAGAGCGGAGCTGCGTGCCTTCCACGGCCTAGACATAATCATTTCTTCCATGTCTCCCCTCTTCCATCCCGCCCTGGTAATCTCCATCCCGTTCTCTGCTTCTTGGAGTGCAGCTTGTTTGTATTCCACAGAGAAGAGAAATGGCACGGTACTTGTCTTTCTGTGTCTGACTGATTCCACTGAGTGTAACATCCTCCAGGTTCACCCATGGTGGTGTGAATGGCACGACTTCCTTCCTTTTTTTTGAGCTGGAGTCTCACTGTCACCCAGACTGGAGTGCAGCGGCCGCTCCCGGCCACCGCAGCCTCGACCTGCCGGGCTCCGGCGATCCTTCCGCCTCAGCCTTCCAAGCAGCTGGAACTACAGGCGCGCGCTACCACGCCCAACTAGTTTTTGATTTATTGTAGAGATGAGGTCTCGCCAAGTTGCCCAGGCAGGTCTCGAGCCCGCGGGCTCAGGCAATCCACTCACCTCAGCCTCCCCAAGCGAGGGATTACAGGCTGAGCCACCAAACCCGGCTAGGGCTTTCTTCTTAAAGGCTGATTCTCTCTGTCGGACCTACAGTCCGCATTTCCTCATCTACTCATCTACTGGCGATCACTTAGGGTGATTCCACGTCTCGGCAACCATGGCTGGTGCTTCACTGGACGTGGGGCTGCAGACCGCGCTCTGACACAGAGTCTGTTCCCTTTGGATTCATGCCCAGTCCTGGGACTGCTGGGTCCCATAATGGTTCTGTTTTTAATTTTTTGAGGAATCTTCAGACTATTTTCCATAATGGCTGTAGCTCTGTAAATAATTAACTAATGAGCCCTTCCCCAGCCCCTCGGAGACTGGCTTCTGACAAGTAGACCTGAACAAAATGGCTTCAAAAAAGTAAATGGATGTTTTATTTAATATGAAAGGCAAGACAGCTTTGGCTGTAATACAGCTGGGCTTCTAGGAGATGCGGCCCCTGGGGGAGGAAGGTGCCATTCCCAGAGCACCATCAAGCGTCTGACCTCAAAGCAGGCCCCGTCTTTCGTTCTAGGCACTTCCTGGGGAAAGCGACACTAGCTGTTGTAAGAAATAAATCACGGTTCAAAGGCAGTTCAAGTTCATAAAGTCCGAGGGACCCTCCTCACCAGAAGGCGGAAAGGAGGGGCTGTCCTGAGAAGGCCCAGCGGATCCCGGGCACCGTGAGGCAGAAACCCATCCTCCACGCGGTGACTCAGGGCCCCAGACTCCTTCCATCTAGGGCTTGGCCATCCTCCTACCTTCTGAGGCCACAGCCCACCTGCGTGGAGCCGGTTGAGGGGAAGGTGAGATTCTCGGGTGGGAAGGTCTGGGGCCCAGCCTGGAAGTGGCACGTGCCAATTCTGTCACATGGCCCTGGATGGGACCCACCCAGTCCCAGGAGTTTAGAAAACGCATCCACCATGGTGGCCCAGAGAAAACAGGGAATGGGCTGGTGAGCACGATCTCTATCTGGTTTACTGCCAGATTTTCTATCTGATTCTACAGGAAAGGGAAGAGGGAGTTGGAGGCCAGAGAAGACTCCCAGGCCTAGACCGGAGGCCTGAGGCCTGGATCTGGCCAGATCTGCCTGACTCCTGGGGTCTTGGCAGCTACTTGTAACTGTGGGTGTCTGTGGGATCATGCTAGTGGTCACGGCAGCACCCCAAACGGCCTCCTGGGCCTCAGTTTCCTAGCTGCAGGATAAGATGGCTGGACCAGATAACCTCTGGCAGTTGCTGCTACCCGGCCATACCCCACACTGTGCTCTGCCCAGGGGACCTGCGTGGAGGGGTCTGTGCCTGGCATCCTTGGGGAGGTGTGTGGATTCTGAGAGAGCTGCCCCAGGTGGTGGGAGGGATACACATTTGAGACACATTTGGACAGCATTTGGGAAGCATAGCATGGAAGACACCGTGGCCCAGCCTGGGTGGGTCTAGCCAAGGACTGCCTTTAAAAAAAAAATTTCTTTTTATGATATTAATAGTCATGTGTGTCCATTGTGGGAAATGTAAGTGATATGATACACCCCCTCCTCGGAATAAGCCAGTGAATGAGAGTGTATGAATGCTGGGGCACAAGATCTTTTTAAAAAATTTTAATTTATTTATTATTATAAAGATGTGGGGTACAATTCAGGGTTACAAGGGTACAAACATTGATCATGCAGGTACCCTTGTTGAGGAGGTGTACCCCTCCCTCCCCTGGCGGTTTCCCTGCCAGTCCCACCACCCCCGCCCCCGACAGTTTCCCACTACTGCCCACTGCTTTCTTATAGCATTATAATTGTTCAAGGTCATAGGAGTGAGAACATACGAAACTCAGTTCTTAGGAGTGAGAACATACGAAACTCAGTTCTTTGTTTCTGTGATAAAACACAGAGTATGACTGACTCCAGATCCAACCAAGTTGCTGCAAAGTTCATTAAAAAAAATGGTACATATACACAATGGAATATTATGCAGCCATAAAGAAGGACAAATATATGGGCACAAGCTCTTTCAGTGACTGTCTGGTGTGTCACCCTCCATGCCCGCTTTCCCCAGACGCCGAGACACAGGCTCACATATCGACAGGTGCCTGAATGCACACGAGTGACTTTCCAGAGCTGAGACCTTATTTCACATTCCGTGTTCTGTCCTGATCTTTAATGGCATCATTTCCCCTAGGATGGCAAACTTCATAAAGCGTCCCCCAGCAAATGCCCACCCTGTGAATCGGCTGTGACGGGCTCAGCTGTTCCCCGGTGTTTGACATCCAGTCATTCCCATTTGCTCAGTCCTTTAAGCAATCCCACGTCCTAGTCCCCGTGAACCGCTGTGACAAAATACCGCAGACTGGGTGGCTTAAGCAACAGCCATTCGTTTCTCATAGTTCTGAAGGCTGGAAGTCCAAGGTCAAGGGTCTGCGAGGTCAGGGTCGGGGGAGGGCTGTCTCCCCGGCCTGTCATCAGTTGCCACCTTGCTGTATCTTCACTCGGTAGGGGTGAGGGGAGGAGGGGGAGGGGAAGGAGAAAGAGAGGAGAGAGAAGAAGAGAGAGAGAGGGAGAAAGAGGGGAGAGAGAGGGAGACAGAGAAGAAGCAGTCTCTCTGGTGTCTGCAGGCACTAGTCCCGTTGGGCCGTGGCCGACCGTCATGACCTCATCTAACTGTATTCTTCTCCCAAAGGCTCCGTCTCCAAACTGGGGGCTAGGGTTTCCTCTTACGACTTCCTGGGGCACGAATGTTCCGTCCATAAGACCAGGGAGCACTTGGACGGTCCCGACCTTTTCCGACGTGCGTGGCCGGCTTCACGGGCATCCTCCCATCCACAGCTCCCAATTCTGCAGTGAGATGCAGGGGGTTTGGGCCTGGGGCTTTGGGGCCCAGCGGGTCCTCTCAGTCTGGAGGAGAGGGAGTCCCTGGGGTGTGGACGTGCTGGGATGTAGCCTGCCTCCTGGGGTTGGATTTGCCCAGCGGTGGGCAGAATGGAGCCACGAGGAACCTGGCATTTTCTGCCAGGTTCTCGGCCTAGCCTGGCTTTGGCGAGGAGGAGGTGAAGGAAGCCAGGGAGACAGAGCACGGCCCACTAGCCTTGAAAGGTCTGCTGTGCCCTGGCAAAAGCCCTGCCGGGGACTCTGGTCCCAAAGTGGGCTAGAGACCGTATCCCTCAGCACCCTGACCCTGCTTATCCCAGACAGAAATGCCGCATGAGGTGACTGTGCAGGACTCCCTCTCCTCGGATGGAGACCCACTCAGGCTCCAGGGCGCATCCCGGGGAGTCACGTGGGTGAAAGGGAGAGGCAGCCGGCAGCGAGGCCGGGCTGGCTTCAATCCTCACCTTCCTCTTTCCGGCTGCGTGGCCCTGCACGAGGCTCCCCCGTTCTCGGAGACTCGGCTTCCTCAGCTCTGTAATGGGGGCAGTCACATCCCGTGCACAGAGACATCGGAGTGCCCCGTGGGAGACGCCCAGCACGGCCTGTGTGC
>NW_007248553.1:50315-56750 GCF_000164805.1 Carlito syrichta | reverse complement strand
TGGGGCTGCGCCCTTGTCCAGGCTTCTCTGAGGCCGCCGCCTGCAGGGACCCCTCCCTCCCTCCTGTGTCCCCTCCCCCGGGTGATCACTGGGAACGTGCTCATGACCCTAGGCGGCTGAACTTGTCTCCCTCGACCCAAGTCTAAGCCCCTCTTTAGTCCTGACTGACTGGGGGCCAGAACGAGCTACTGCGCCTCTTGGACCCTCGAGGTCTTCGTCTATAAAGCAGAACAACCAGGCTGGCCCTGCCTTTCCCGTGAGAAAACTCTCATTTGCCGGGAACCCACAACATGCCAAGCCCTTGAATATGCCACCTCCCTTCAGCTTGGAAGCAGTCGCACAAGGCTCAGAGAGGGCAGTGACTTGCCCAAGGTCACACAGCCACCTAGTGGCAGACCTGGGATTCAAATCCAAGTTCAGTCTGGCTGGAAGGCCGGTGCTCCCCCGGGACCCCAGGCTGCCTGCTCAGGTCGGCCTTGTTCATGGAGGAGATGGCCTTCTGCTTCCCCCTTGGGCTCCCGAGTATGACAGACCAGCAGGCACAGCAGCTCCGCCCCAAAGCAAACAGAGAAGAGAGGCGGTGCCCTCGTTGTCTGGGGAATGGGGAGCGCTCAGAGCCCCCGCTCCAGGGCCAGGCCTTGAAGCCAGTCCCGGGACTTAGGGAAAGGCTGTCCCCTCACCAGAGTCACAGCCAGAGTCAAGGGCAGCCAGCGCTAAGCCCTGCACCCAGCGTTGCCCTTCGAAGGTGCTGCTGACACTGCAGACACCAATGGAGAGGACCTGGGTGCACATCTCTGCCCCGCCCGCGGTGCGTCCTGGGGGAGCTCTCCTTCCCTCTCTGGGCCTCCGTTTCCTCCAACAGGGAAAGCCGTGACCCTCACCCAAGCATCACAGCGGGGTCGAGTGTTTGCTCCCGGGCCCCACGAGGGACCGTGCCCTCCTCCCACCCTCGCCGGACCCCAAGCCTGAGTCCGCCCTGTCGACTCTGGCAATAAGCAGCTGTCCCAGAGCTTGTGGGCTCACGGCATCTCACAGGGGGAGGGCCGAGGATGGAAGCCAGCCGCTTCCCTGTGCGGGTGGGGAAACTGAGGCTCGAGGAGCGAGCCCCCAACGCGCCCGGTCTCTCGTCTCTGCAGTCCCGCAGCCTGGGCTGAGGCTCTCGTGCAACACAGACCCTCAGCTTCCTGCCTGCATCTGAGCTGCAGAACCCACCCCCACATCCCAGGAGTTCCAGATCGGCGGACGGGGCCCCCCCACTCAGGGAAAGAGCTGGCGCCTAGGGAGACTGGGCGCTGGGCCTGGGCCACCCGGGGAATCCTGGCAGAGGAAAGCTTGGGAATGTTGCACCAGGGAGGGACAGAGTGCGGACCCCCGGGTGGAGGGAGGGGACACCTGACTCCAGAGGGAGCAAGCTGGCTCAGAGGTACTTGGAAAACCCGGCTCAGCCTTCCGCTCCAAAGTCTCGCAGTGAAGATGGGACAGGGCAGGGATGTGGAGCTCTCTGGAGAGTGCATCTGTCTTGCTTCCAGAACGTTCTGCTGCCTTGCGAAGTGTGTCTCGGAAGAGACGGAGGAGACCAAAGCACTTGGCCCCGCTCGGAGCCAGCCTGGCTGCCCGTCTGTCACCCTCATCTCATGAAACCCTCCCGGAAACACCAGAGTCCCTGTTCTCACTACTGCTCAGAGCAGGAGGCAGAAGCCCAGAGAGAGAGACCCCGCCCTGGCTTCCCAGGCCGTGGGGAATCCGAATTCAGCCGGGGACGACTCCGTCACGCCTAGCCTGCTTGCCCCCAAGAGTTAGAACTTTCTGAAAGACTCCTCCCCCACCCCTTCCCTGTCACACCCCCCCCCCCACTCAGGGCAGTGAGTGCTCTGTGCAGAGGCTGTAAAATTAGCAACTTAATTTTGGTTGTCAGGAAATCAGTTGAGGGAGACGTTTGCTTTCAAGGGATTCGTTTTCTTACAAACCAGCATGGTAAGAATAAAGAGAACGGTCAAGTCGTGGGGAGAGAGGACGGGCTCTAAATTTATACCAGGGATTCATTATTCATGGGCCTCATTTGAAAGAGCCAAAGCTACAGAAACGAACCAGGGCAGGAGTGGGAAAGGCCTCCGCCGGATCTGAGGGATCTTCCCCAGGGAGCCCCCGGGGCCAGGGAGATGACAACAACGGAAGACCTTCTGATCGAGGAAGGGGCACCGCCGGGCTCTGTCAGGGAGGTGGGAGCTGGCTTTCCCAGCAAGGCCGGGCTCTGTGCATCACCCCGGCGCCCACGGGGAGGTTTAGCCGTGGACAGTTACCTGGCACATAGTAGGGGGCAAAATAAAGCCAGGGCGGGAGCTTTGTCCCTCTGCTGTGCGCTCATTGACTTTAGACCATGCTGTGAAGGGATAGCGGCCATTTTGCAGCAGGGGAAACTGAGCGTGGTGAAGAGAGAGATGGCCAGCGTCACATGGATGGTGTCCGTGGCTGAGGCCTCGGCTGGCGCGTCTGCGTCCCATTGTGTTTTCCTGAGTCCACCACACCCTGGCTTTCCAGCTTTCTTGGCTCAGGCCGGCGGAGCATGTAAGGACTAGAACTAGAGAGCAAGTCTACCGCGTGCCTCTTGCCAGGCCCAGCTGCTCCCACAGGGGTCTCATTCCGCCCACCCACAGGATGAGGGGCTCGGTGCCGCTGCCCGTGGAGGAATCGGAGGCTCGGGGAGGCAGGGGGCCTTGGTCAGGGCCGTGCCGCTTCTAAACCCAGGGCCCCTCCCCTCCCCTGCCCTGGCGCACACCCAGCGGGGGACGAGGCCTTCTCTTGGTCCTTCCCGCCTGAGCCCCTCGACTCCTCAGCGGGAGAGGCACCCAGGAAGCCTCCCTGTCCAGCTGGGGCTGAGCCGGGGGTCTGGCAAGCTGCATCGCCCCCCACCGCCACCCCAAGGACGCCGAAGTGGGGACTTCTCCATCTGCCGGTCGCCCCTGTCCCGACCATACGTGGAGGTCCGAGCTGTGCCTGGCCCCGCCCTGAGCATGGACACAGCTCACTGTCTCTCCGGGACACAAAAGGGAAGGGCTGTCAAGACCCCTGCGGCACGGGTGGGGGCTGCAGGCCCCACAAGGGCGAGTGACCTGCCCAAGGTCATAGCCTCAGGGGAGAGCCGGGTCTAGACCCAGACGCTGCCCTCTCTCCAGAAAGCCCGTTGCCTGCTACGCAGAAGCCAGAGACCCCCCGGGACTTTGGAGAAAAGGAAGATGAGGCCAGGCTCGGTGGCTCAGCCTGTCATCCCAGCGCTTTGGGAGGCTGAGGTGAGTGGATTGCTTCAGCCCGCGGGTTCGAGACCCGCCTGGCAACTTGGCGAGACCTCATCTCTACAATAAATCAATAATGAGCCGGGTGTGGTAGCGCGCGCCTGTAGTTTCGGCTACTCGGAAACCTGAGGCGGGAGGATCGCCGGAGCCCAGCAGGTCGAGGCTGCGGTGGCTGGGAGCGGCCACTGCACTCCAGTCTGGGCGACAGAGTGAGACTCCAACTCAAAAAAAAGAAAGAAAGAAAAGGGAGATGAGTGTGCAAAGGGGGGAGATATTCGTAAGAAATGGTTCCTGCCGCGACGTGTCTTTTGCAGGACCCTCTGCCCAGGCGATGACCACGTGCCCATATTTCTACTGGCTGTATTTCTGCCAGGAGACAGGATGTATCTGATTCCTGGAAAGGGAAGGATGGGGCTCCCTCCTAGGCCCCCGCATCCCAGGGCTGTGGACATCAGTGAGACGTGGACCTCTTGGTGGCCAGGGACCAGCCCCTGACACCCAGGACTCAGTGCTTCTGTGGACATGTGTGACCCAGGCCCCTGCCTTGACTGATTGGTCTTGACCCTCTGCCCAGGGTGAGGGCACCAGCCCCAGGCTGCTGCTCCTGAAATGATCTAAATGACAGAACAGCGGCAAGGGTGCAGTAGGCAGGACATCAGCGGGAACAAAGCTTGAGGGGTGCAGTGAGGTCAGCTCTGTCATGAAGTTGGGGACCCACGTGCAAAAAAACCCAACCCCCTCCAGCTCTGGGAGGTGTGCAGAGAACAACCTTGCCAAGTCAGCCCAGTGGCCACGAGACCCCGTCCCCTGGGGACCGGAGTCTGAGCTGCGGGGGGTTGGCCACACCCAGGCTGTTTCCTAGCTCTGAGCCACAGACTCCAAGGTCATGTGAGGAGAAAGTGGAGTAATGTGGCCACTGTGTGATGCCGAGATTACAGAGACGTCCACACCACAAAGCACCTACCAGGTGTCAGGACCACCCAGGAGCTAGGAACACAGGGGAGCCCAGAGCCCTGTCCTCCCCGAGCAGAGGACTGACAATGGCGGCTGGGTGTGGGTTGGCTTCCTGGGGAAAGCACCTGGGCCAGCATCCTGGGTTGCAGAAGGGAGCCAGACTGAGGGCAGGGGTCATCCTTCGGAGAAGAGGGAAGGGACATGGCGCAGGGTGTGTGTGTGCATGCGTGAATATGTTGTGTGTCCAGATATGTGAGGCCCGCTCCAGCGATGAGCCAGAGGCTATGTCTTCTCGGGGAGCTCAGCCTGCAGACCCACTGGGTGTGACCGGCCCCCTGAGCTCCTGCCGCTGTGGCCATTTGCACACGTTATTTCATCTCTCGGGAACCTCATTTCCTCGTCTGAGCTCTGGACAAGGCCCAGCATTTCTCTCAGGGTACGGAGCCCACGCGTGTCAAGGTGCGGGTGGGCCGAGCCTTGCAGCATCCCACCAGCCGCTGCGTAGCTGTCCCCCGTGCGTGCTGAAGTCGATCCCAGCAGGGGCCCACCCTCCGCCCTGTCCTTGTCGCCTGCTCAGTTTGGCCCCTGATGGTCCGGGAACACCCAGCACTCCTCAGAACCTGACTGCTCTTGGCCTTGGTCTCTAAGTTGCAATCCATTCTGACCTCCCTACTTTCGCCTTTCTCGGAGGGCAAGACAAAAAAAGCAGCATCACGTCTGTGATGACGTCGCCGGGCATTTGCGCCCCTCCAGCCCCTTCTTGCTGGTTGCGCCCTGACGGCGGGAAGCGGGGCGGCGATGTGCCCTGGCGAACGGGTTTCGGGGTGGAGGCACAGGACTGGCGCTGGCGTCGAGGACTGGGGGTGGCCTTCTGCGTGCTCCTGGCTCGGCGCGCCGCCTCGCGCCGGATACATCGAACAGAGTCCTGGCAAGCCAGACGGCTTCCTGCACTCAGTCTCCCATCCTCCCAGGGGGCATGAAAGATCCTCCCTGCCATCTTTGGCGCTGGTTCTGTCGTCCTGGCACGTCTGAGACTGAAAGCATCTGCAGATGTATGTTTCCGTCTCCCGTGCTCTCTTTGTTTTTATTTTACTTGTAATTTTTTATTTTAAAGATGTGGAGTACGATTAGGGGTTGGGTATACAAATGTTCATTAGGCAGGGACCCTTGTGGATGAGGTGTGCTCCCCCCTTCCCTGGCGGTTTCCCACTACTGCCAATCCGTTTTTTTTTTTTTTTTGAGTTGGAGTCTCACTCCGTCACCCAGGCTGGAGTGCAGGGGCCGCTCCCGGCCACCGTAGCCTCGACGTGCTGGGCTCCGGCCATCCTTCCGCCTCAGCCTGCCAAGTAGCCGGAACTACAGGCGTGTGCTACCACCCCCGGCTAATTTTTGATTTATCGTGGAGACAAAGTCTTGCCAAGTTGCCCAAGCGGGTCTCGAACCCGTGGACTCAGGCAATCCACTCGCCTCAGCCTCCCCAAGTGCCGAATCCCTTTCTTATTCCCACGCTCTTGGTAAAGCGTGTCTCGAGCAGGGGAGTCCTCCCCCATGAAGACTCAATTAAGCTTCCTAAATTAATTGTGTGCCTGACAGCAGGATTAGCGGCTTTCTTAATTTCCACTGTGATTGCACTGGAAGAGCAGTCACCCCTGCCCTCTCTGGAAGGAGGCACGGGTCTGAGGAGTCTGACATTAAACGCCCCGTCTGGCCTGTGGACGTGTGGACACGCCCTCTGCTCACAGGGGGTGCCCAGTGAGTCCTTGCCCATGCCCGGCTGTGCAGTTGATTCTTCCCACGAGGCTCCCTGAGCTCTGGTCACGTGTGCCCAGGCAGTGTGGGCGGGGGCTTCTGTCACGAGGCAGCCCTGGAGTGGATGGGGTTGTGGTCCCATTTCACCGGCAGGGCATGAGAAGGGTAGAGGAAGCCTTTAGACGTCTGGGTGCCCCACCTTCCTGCCCATCAGAACAAGGCATGTGCACAGTGAGAGACGGAGAAGTTCTCAGGCTTAGCAGCACTGTCTGAGGTGACTTCTCCCTGGTGGAAGAGGGTTCTGTGGTCATGGTGGTCCCCATGGGGATGACTGATGATTCTTAATCCTGAACCGGGCAGTGACCTCTGTTCTCTCTCTCTTTTTTTTTTTAAGTCGGAGTCTCACTCTGTCGCCCAGACTGGAGTGCAGTGGCCGCCCCTG
>NW_007248553.1:19892-50295 GCF_000164805.1 Carlito syrichta | reverse complement strand
CAATTCACTCACCTCGGCCTCCCAAAGTGCGGGATTATAGGCTGAGCCACCGAGCCCAGCTGACCTCTGTTCTCAAGGGGATAACTGCAGCAGAAAGCTGTCGGAAGGTGGGAGTGGGAACATCCAGGGATCTGATGACTGTGGCTACTACCGTTTATTAAAAGGAGCCATGTGGACTTGCTTGGGCTGGCTGTGGGCTTCATCCCAGCAGCCTTTGCTGCGCCTCCTCTTTTTTTTGAGTCAGACTCGCACTCTGTCGCCCAGGCTAGGGTGCAGTGGCATGCTCCCAGCCAGCCCCGCAGCCTCGACCTGCTGGGCTCCAGCAATCCTTCTGCCCCAGCCTTCCAAGGAGCCAGAGCTACAGGCGCACGCTACCATGCCTGGATGATTTTTTGATTTATTATAGAGATGAGGCCTCGCCAAGTTGCCCAGGCGGGTCTCAAACCCGTGGGCTCAGGGCATCCTCTCACCTCGGCCTCCCAAAGTGCCGGGATGACAGGCTGAGCCACCGCATCCAGACTGGTGCCTCCTCTTGATGTGCCAGCCTCACGGCCACCAACTCCCTCCCTGTCCCTCCCATGGCCAGGTCTGTGTGAGGACAGGAGTGCGCGGCATGCAGGGAGCGGGAGGGACTTGCTCAAGCCCACGCGGCCAGGAGCTGCAAGAGTAGAAGACGAAGCCAGGTGTCATGGCCCTCCACCTGCCAACGTGACCTGCGCCCTCGGGAGCCGCCGTGCCAGCGAAGGGGCAGAGTCTTGCACCTCACAGCCACCCACGATGCACCCTGCACCCCACGCACGCCTGTGATGTGTACTGTGGTCCTCAAGAGAAAAGAATATTGTAAAACCAACAGGCTGTCACCGACCCGGGGAACGTGGGCCCGATTTAAATGCTATTTCACTTCTTTTAAGAATCTGGCTACTCCTTTATCTCTCCGTGCATGCATTAGACAAGTTCCACCCGGTGATTTCAGGTTTTAGAATTAAGCAGCCGTAGAGAGGCCCTACCAGCAATGGCGTCCTGACACCCAGTCTCAGGCCCAGGGCGCTGTTCTGAAGCCCGCATCCCTCTGACGGGACAGGAAGACTTAGACATATGTCTCAATGTAGGTGTATATGTTTGTCATCCTTTTGGAAGCCCCAAATAGGGAAAATGTGGCTTCATAGAGCTGCGAGAATCTAAACTCAAGAGGGCAAAAAAAAAATGCATCCACATTTGTGACTTTCCTGGCATATTTAAAGCAAGTGGTGAGGCTGCCTGCTTCGAAGAGAGGGAACAGGGATTTTTTTAAAGTCAAGTTTGTCTCCTAGAAGCTTACGGCTGGCGGTGACCTTGACACATTTGGTCCAGATTGTTCAGCCTCAACCACATGGAGGTGAGCTCGAGACAGAGACAGAGATAGAGGCAGACAGAGGTAGAGGTAGAGATGGAGATAGGGTCAGAGAAAGAGATAGAGACAGAGACAGAGGGAGACAGGAGTAGAGATAGAGATGGAGACAGAGACTGTGGAAGAGAGAGAGAGACAGAGACAGAGACAGAGGTAGAGATAGAAATGGAGACAGATACAGAGGTAGAGACAGAGGTAGAAATAGAGACAGAGATAGAGACAAGGATAGAGATAGAGATGGAGACAGAGACAGAGACAGATATAGAGATAGAGACAGAGACAGATAGAGACAGAGGTAGAGACAAAGACAGAGACAGCAAAAGAGACAGAGACAAGTAGAGATAGAGATGAGACAGAAACTGTGAAAGAGATAGAGATAGAGAGACAGTGACAGATAGAGACAGAGATAGAGGCAGAAACACAGATAGAGACAAGGGTAGAGATAGAGATGGAGACAGAGACAGAGAGACAGAGACAGATAGAGACAGAGGTAGAGATAGAGATGGAGACAGAGACTGTGGAAGAGAGAGAGAGACAGAGACAGAGGTAGAGATAGAAATGGAGACAGACAGATACAGAGATAGAGACAGAGGTAGAAATAGAGACAGAGATAGAGACAAGGGTAGAGACAGAGATGGAGAGAGACAGAGACAGATAGCGACAGAGGTAGAGATAGAGACAGAGACAGCAAAAGAGACAGAGACAGAAGTAGAGATAGAAATGAGACAGAGACTGTGAAAGAGATAGAGACAGTGACAGATAGAGACAGAGGTAGAGATAGAGATGGAGACAGAGACTGTGGAAGAGAGAGAGAGAGACAGAGACAGAGGTAGAGATAGAAATGGAGACAGACAGATACAGAGATAGAGACAGATGTAGAAATAGAGACAGAGATAGAGACAAGGATAGAGATAGAGATGGAGACAGAGACAGATAGAGACAGAGGTAGAGACAGAGACAGAGACAGCAAAAGAGAGACAGAAGTAGAGATAGAGATGAGACAGAGACTATGAAAGAGATAGAGACAGAGAGACAGCAACAGATAGAGACAGAGATAGAGACAGAGACGGTGAAAGAGAAAGAGACAGAAGTAGAGATAGAGACACAGAGATAGAGACAAGGGTAGAGATAGAGATGGAGACAGAGACAGAGAGAGACAGAGACAGACAGAGACAGAGGTAGAGATAGAGATGGAGACAGAGACTGTGAAAGAGATAGAGACAGATAGACAGCGACAGAGACAGACCAGGAGAGACAGAGAGAGATGGAAATACAGATGTGCAGGTGCTGGAGCTCTGTGCAGATGGCACTACAGATGCCCACACAGATCCAGCAGCAGCCGGGACTGGCGCTCCCCCATGGCTGACGCGGGCCCACACGGGTGTGTCTGCCACGTGTGTTAAACTCAGAGGACTGGCTGGCCCCTGACTTGCCAGAGAGCACATCTCAGTGCTTCTCACTTCAAACCTCCCAGGAGCCATGGCTGGGCGCCACGCGCAAGCGACCTCTCGGTGGACGTGGGGATTTGAGGCCTGAGACGGACTGCGGTGCCCGGAGGATGCGGCCTCCCTCCGCCAGCCCCTCCTCCTCTGACCTGGCCCTTAGGGCTTCCCCACGGAGCGGGCCTGGAGCAGGGGGACCCGGCCCGGGGGCTCCCGCCCGAGGGACTCTCACCTCGCAGACCTCGCCGGGCGCCTCCCTGCTGTCCTGGGGCTCTGCCGTGGCCCACGGGGGTGCTCTCAGAAGCCCTGCACTCAGGGAGACTTGGGAATCCCCCCCCCACTCCCGGCTCCGCTCCTGCGTGGGCCACCAAGGTGAATGTCCGGGCGTTGCCATGATTCCAGCCCTCGCCCTAGAGCGTGGGGGCTCCGCAGGGCTCTACACCGGGCTCAGCACCGCCAGTGCTCCTGTGACCCCTGGGGCCGAGGGTAGGGGGAGAAGGGATGCGGGGAGCCCCCGTGGTGGGCCTCGTGCTGAATACTTCCATACGGAGCAATTCACTTGGTCGCGGCAATAATCCTTAGATAGCAGTTACTTCTTTTATTCCTTTCTCCCATCAACGTTTTTAACCCTTGGCCCCCTCCCTTCCCCCCCATCTGAGCAAGCCTCAGTGCCTGTTGTTCTCTGTTTATACCCATGTGTGTCCTGCGTTGAGCTGCCATGGTGTTCACTTAATAAGCTAGGGGGCCCAACTCAGAGATGGGGCGTGGCTGCTGATGTCATGCAACCCATCATGGCTGCGATGGGGCTTGAACCTACGTCCCTCTGACCCGGATCCAGGGCTGACTTCACGGGCACACCCAGGCGGTCTCGGGGACCCTCGTCCAGGATGGCTCTGCCGTCGCCATCCTGCTGTCCAGTATGTTTGAACAGGGACCGAGTTTCCATTGTGCAGCCGGTCCTGCCTCACCTGTGTGTTTCCGTCACGCCTGGGCCTTCCTGCTCTGGTCCAGCCGGGGCTTGACCCAGGGCCACAGGGGACCGATGGTGTCAGGGAGCTCAGGACCCGTCAGGTGACCCGCGGGAGCCGGGGTCCCCACAAGCCTCGCCTGCATGATCCTTCTTGAACTGGAAAAATTCCACCCCAGTGGCAGCGAAAGGACTGAAACCTCGGCCTCCTGACCATAAAGCAGAGTAACCAGCGCTCAAAAGGACGGGAATCGGGAGCCAACGTGGGAGTGGGGAACAGGAAGGCGCTTCCTTGTTGAAACCTGGACCAAAGTCTGTGCTCAGAAAGACGGTGTCATGGGACCAACCGGGCATAAAATGGGCAAGCAATTCCTTCCATCAAGTGCGGTCTCCTTGATTTAAGCCAAGGTCCGGCGGCATCTGTGGAAAGTGCTCTGTGGTGTGAAAAGCTTTGACATGGGGTGTAGGGAGCCCTGACAGGCAGCCGGCGCTCCCCAAGGGAAAAAGGCAGAGAGGGCTTCCAGTTCTGCATGCCTGCCAGGCACCAGGCACCAGGCACGGGCTGTTCTTCGAGGGTCTCACTGAATTGGCCTGTCAATCAGCCCCGAGAAGCAGCCATGAGCATCCGTGTGTCCAAAGAGACACCGTGGTCCGCCAGGGACCTTTTCTTTCCTTTAGATGGGACAAAGTGCGCCGTGTGCTTGGCCAGGGGTCCGGGCTGGAGTGGGCTCTCCAAACACTTGTTCCTCATGACAGCCCTGGGAGGGGTGTCAGGGCCCACGCTGCACGGAGGGTGTCAGTGACACGAGCTCGATGTCACAGCCATGACCTGTCGGGGCTGGACTGGACTCGGAGTCTTTGCAGCTTCCTCTCCTGCAGATGGTCTTCTTGGGGCCACCCTGTACCCTGGGAACACCACCAGTGACTTTGTCCCTTGTGGCTGCCCCTTTGAGGTGGGACGATGACATCCAGCTCACAGATGTGGAAGCTGGGAAGCCCCCCCAGTGAGTCCATGGAGCATCAGAGCCCACCCCCCCCGCCCTGCGTGGGCTTGAGCTGGGGGCCTGGCGCCTGGCCTCCGGCCTCCTTGGCCTTCAGCTCCCTCTCAGGTGGGAGGGCCGCCCCAGCCCGGATTCCCCAGGAGAGTTTCTGGACTCAGCTGTCACTCAACTTTCCGCCGTCCCTGGCCTGGCTCCAGACGGGTTTCCCACCTCGGCCTCTCCTGTATCTGGAAGGGAAAGAGCGTCCACCCCTCCTCCCTCTGACTAGCGATGGCAAAACTGTGGAAGATGCGGGAGGCCCCGTGAGGCCTGTTCCTGAGGGCCTGAAATGGTCTCATTTTATGGATGGGGAGACTGAGGTTCCGAGAGAGGAAGGGACAGTGGGCGATGGCAGAAAGGAAGCTAGAGTCTAGGTCCCTGGGCTCCTAGGCCGGTGGCCTTCCCACCGCGGCCTGTGGGGCTGAATCTTCTGCCGGAGATGGGCAGTCCTGGTTTTCTCCAACTGGTGCCCTGGCGAGGGGGGAGCTCCCACTCTCTGTGTGGGGCGTGGGTTCGGGGCCGGGAGGTTGTGGGAGCCAGTGGGGCCCACCAGGGACAGCCTCGACTCTGGGAACACTCGGGGACCCTCGTCTGCTGACAGCCAAGGCGTCTCACGTGCCTGAGTCCCCGGAAGAGGCGGGTGAGAAGAGGAACTTTTTAATCTGACGAACCTGCCTCCACTGTGCGTGGGAGCTCCACAGTCAGGCTTAATGAGGTCTGAATCTGTCAACGGCGGAGGCCGCCGCCGGGGCAAACACTTGGCACCAGCTCTGCGTGGCTTGGCTCCGTGGGCTCCGTGGCGGGGCGGGGGCGGGGGACTCCCTGTTTGCCACGGTGTGGATTTGTGTTCAGCTGCAGGCAGGATTGCTCCATCTGTGTGTCTGCCCATTCATTCATTCATTCACTCGGCAGCTGACAGTCCCAAAGTCCCACTCTCAGGGCAATAAGAATAGTAGCACGCGTGAAGCACGACCCTGCCGTGTGGCACCTGGCTGGTTGCGTATCCTCTCTGAGTCTCAGAGCTCTTTTCCCAACAAGCCCTAAACTTGGGAGTGTGGATTAAATAATTCTGTAAAGCACATAGACTGGACTGAGCCCAGTAAACGTTACCTGCAACTGGATGTGGTCAGGGAGGGCTTCCTGGAGGCAGCAGACCCGGAAACAGATGCTAGGGCATAGACACCTGTCCCCCAATACACAGGCATAAAGCAAACAAACAAATGAAACAAAGCCATATGGAAAAGGACCGTGCATCTAAAATGACATGAATACATAAAGAACGAATATGGGACGATTTCCTCAAAGTTTAGCTGGTTTGTGCCAGATACTCGGAGCCAATAAATGAGCCAGTATTTAATTGTCACAAGGCCCCCTCCGTCCACCATGAAGGTTGACAGGAGGCCTCGACTGTTAGAATTAAGTGTGTTTCTGAGCATGTATTGGCTTAGTTCCGAATTGCGGCATTTTAAACCCAACATTTGTTTAACCTTCAGCTTAGATGTTTTCGTGTGTAAAAATGAAGGTGGATAAGCTCTTTGACACTTTATGTAGAGGAATAACTGTCCAAGAATTTAGAAGAAAACTCTAAAATTAGAAAAAGAAGCACAGGAAAGGGCGCTGGCCTTAGAAGCCATCGATTCCACCGCAAGTTGCTGCCTCTGAGCCCAAGAGGCGAATGAGTCTGGGTGTGACAGGCTCACCCACCACCGAGAACCAGTCACGAGAAGGGCAACTTCCTGGATCATGGGAGAAGGTGCCCGTGGCCCATCGGGCACTCTTCCTGTGGAGACAGAAACCAGGTTGTGCCCTGACTTCGGCAAGGGGCAGGAAATGGCAGTGAAAGGGACCGGGAGGTGTCCTTTCTGCCCACCCATCGCAAACACCGGCAAAAGAGGGAGAGATTTTTCTCTCATCGGTGAGCTGCAGGGAGCAGGTGTGAGCCGTGCTGGGAGGTGCCCGTGTCCCAGTGGCACATGTGGCCTCTAGGAGTGGCCTGCCAGCCGGTAGCACTGCCCACCCCCCCGTGGCCCAGGGATACTCATCCTTGCTTCCCGGCCTGCTGTTCCCTCCAGAGCGGCAAAAGCCAAAGCCTTGGCGCTTCTGTTGACAGGGGTGTCTCTGACATCCCGTGCTGTGGACCGTGACCAAAACCAAACGCGGGAACCAGGGGCAGCCCCGCACCAGGAATTTCGTGCGGCCGAGGGGTTTCCATGCTGGGTCAGCAGCTGGGAAGAGCAGGGCCTGGACGAGTGCTTCACGTGAGGCAAAACGCAACAAAGAGCAAGGCCGACACACGGCGTCCGTGTCTGTGTGTCCCGGGTGTGAGATGGGTGGCCGAACTGCCCTGGGAGCTGCTGGGGGTGTGCTTTGGTTTGGCTGCTGAGGAGTGGGTGGGAGAAGCTTTCAGCGGAAAAAGAAGACTGATTTTTTTTTTAGTTATAAAGATGTGGGGCACACTTCAGGGTTAGGTATACAAACATTGATCATGCAGGTACCTTGCTGATGAGGTTTGCCCCTCCCTCCCCTGACACTTTCCCCCAACTGCCGGTCCCACCACCCTTCCCTGACAGTTTCCCATGACTGCCAACCACTTTCTTATAGTATTATCGTTGTTCAAGTTCTGCTTACGAGTGAGAACGTATGGCACTCTGGTCTTTGTTTCTGTGATAGATCACTGAGTGTGATCGACTCCAAATCCATACAAGTGGCTGCAAAGTCCTTATGTTTGTCCTTGTTTTTGACTGCATAACATACCCTGGTGTATATGTACCACATTTTAAAAAATCCAGTCCAAGCCAGGCTCGGTGGCTCAGCCTGTCATCCCGCGCCTTTGGGAGGCTGAGATGAGTGGATTGCCTGAGCCCGCGGGTTCGAGACCCGCCTGGGCAGCGAGACCTCATCTCTACAATAAATCAAAAAATCAGCCGGGCGTGGTAGCGCGTGCCTGTAATTCCGGCTACTCGGAAGGCTGAGGCGGAAGGATCGCCGGAGCCCAGCAGGTCGAGGCTGCGGTAGCTGGGAGCGGCCACTGCACTCCAGTCTGGGTGACCAAGTGAGACTCCAACTCAAAAAAAAAAAAAATCCAGTCCAGCTTCGATGGGCAACACGGTTGGTTCCATGACTTTGCTATCGTGAATAGAGCCGCAACAAACATATGAGTGCAGGTATCTTTTGTAAAATAATTTAAGTTCCTCCGGGTATATTCCCAGTAGGGTAATTGCTGGGTCATATGGAAGAATAAGACTGAATTTCAATAAAACATGCGGGAAGTAAGGGAGGGGGGAGGGAAGAGGAGAGAGGAGAGAAGGTGGAGGAGGGAGAGGAGGGAAGGGGACACTCGGGGTGCCCCCAGTCCCCCCCAAGTGACCTCTTCCCGTCTCGCCTTCGACACCGGTTGCCTCAGGGCAATGACATTTCAGACTATGAATGTTCCTTGCCTTACGCGCTCTTGCATTACTCAGACTTTCCCCATGGATGAGTGCGATTATAGAAATATAGAATATAGAATTATATAAATATAGAAATACAGTCTCGGAGCTACTTGCATTTTTAAACATGGCTGTCCCAGGCATCCGTGCTTTGGGGAGAGGCCAGGACCGAAAGGAAACCCGATATGGGTGAACAGGGACAAAGAATTTTGTGGAAAGAAAATTACACGGACACACAGAGGCCGGGCTGACATGGGGGGACCCAGCCGGCACGCTGGTCGGCTTTCCCAGGGAGGACATGGCGGGTAGCACAGCCACACCGTGGCCTGAGCCAGAGACACAGCCGGGCACCGGGCATATGCAAAGCCCTCTTCTGGGTGGCTGTTCATTTCCGGGAGGCGGCGAGGGTCAGGGAATCCCAGCACCACCCCCAGTGCACAGGACAGATCAGTTATGTGACAAACGAGGCCCGAGGCCACACAGGGGCAGTGAGGCAGCCCAGAGATCAGCACAAAGGGACGGAGGACGAGGGTGACATCCCCGCAGCTCAGGGCCAGGGCCCTCTGGAGGAGCCCTAGTGAGGACGGGCCACGGAAGGGCTGGAGAGGGAGAGAGGAGGAAGCACTCCGGCTCTCGCCTCCCTCGGACCAGAGCCTCCCATCTGCTGAGGCCATCAGGACGTTGCCTGGCCCAGACAGCCAGACCCCACACGGGGGCCACCTCCTGGGGCTCGGCAGAGCAGGCGCACGGGACAGGTCGGAGGGAAACAGGAGGATGACTCCACTGGGCTTGTGCGTCGCTCGCAAAATGCCCATCCTCACCTGTGCTCACGGGGGGACTTGGAAGTGGACTCTGGGGGTGTGCTTATCATCCCCATTTTCCAAAGGAGCAAAACATCTGGAAGGGAGGCTGGGGTGAGCCGTCAGGAAGAAGGACGCTTGTAGGGCAAGGAAGGCTGTGGAGCGCCAGAGGGAAGGAGTCGGCCTTGCAGGGAGGCTGGGAGACCGCGCAGCCTGCCGGGCCATGTGTCTGGAGGTTCAGGATGGGGTCCGGTCTGCCCTGCCAGGCTGCCTGACGGGCCGTGTTCTGAGCCTGGGGACCTCTCCTGAGACAACTCAGTTCCTGTCTCAGGCAGTGCCGTGACACAGGGGGTGCCCTCTTTCTGGGTGCCAGCCTTCCCCAGACTTGAGGGTTCTGCAGGCAGGGGCCATGGCAGCTTCAGAGACCGCAAAATTACATCTCTCTCAACATGTGCCTTTCTTTTTTTTCTAATTGCCATGACTAGAATAATCCCGGTTTCTCTTCTCCTTCACCCTTGACGGTGAATTTAATTTAATAGACTGTAACTGTGCTGCCTCTGATCTTTAAATGCCATGTTTACTGGCCTTATTAGCGGGGACTTGGTGCTTGAAGGCCTGTGGCTGTCTTGTGAGGCGGGTTTCGACGGGCTCTCGGACGGCTTTTGCGGCCACAGTCTCGACCTGAAGCTGAGGTGGACGCCCCTCCCGCCGGGCCCAGCCTCTCTGCCGAATGTTCCAGGGTCCTGTCCCAGGAGAGTCCTGCTGGGCTCCCCAAGAGAGAGGCTGGGTGCTCTGCTTACCCCCTGGCTATGGCAGCTCCTCTCTATGTGGTCTGTGTGGTCCTGTTGACTGACTCCCCAGAGAAGGGAACCCCACCCTATCCCCTGGCTGTCAAGTAAGGGCACACCTCACTCCCCAGGTGGGTCAGACCAGCTGAGGTTGAAATCGGACTGTGCCCAGCTTCATGGTCTGCTGCAGGTCCCCGGGGCCCAGCAGCCATGGCCAGAGAGGCCAGGGAGAGGACGGTCCTGTTCCGTCAGTGGCATGCCCAGAAAATGCAACCTGGGGGCGAGACCACCTCTGGGCTTTCCCAATCACTGTGTGGGCTGATCCCCCACTGCGTTCCAGTCTCTGTTCCATGTCACTCATTGAAGAACACAAGTTCTGGGCCACTGGGGGAAACAGCACCCACAACCTCCCAACTCTTATTCTTTATTTATAGTACAGAGAAAAATATATGTGGTGCCCAAAAGCATATATACACTTTACGTGTGACTTTCACTCAGAAGGTGGTGTTGATCGAACTAATGCTACTATCACCACGCGACAGACAGGACAGTCAGAGAAAACGGTGAAGCATGGTTGAGCAAACGTCATACTGCATCTTGTTGCCGTAATTCAGTTCAACTTCAAAAATAACACATAGATAAGATCTCTTAAAATGTGTATGCATTTCTTTGGCACCGTCCCGTGTCTATATATTTAAATATAGCACAGAGTGCTACCCGACTTCATGCATGCTTGCTATTGAACATCTGGCTACCCAGCATCACCTCCCTGATGGCACCCAGACCCGCCAGCAAAGGGCGAGGCCAGAGCCAGTTCCCCTGCTTTCCCTACTGTGGAGGAGAGACGGCCACACCGTGTCCCCAGGTGTTTCTGCTGTGGGACGTCTGCCCTGGAGGTGATCTCAGGGTGGTGGAGGATGAGCAAGGGGGAGAGCCCCCCCAGAAAGTCAGGACACGTGGAGAAAGACACACGGGCAGACCACGGGGACAGGGAGAGAGCATCCACGGGACACGGCAAAGTCGTGGCAAGATGGAGAAAGGACACGCAGAGACACGGACGCAGAGACACGGGGGCAGGCTGAGGGGTGCATAAGGAGAGCCGGAGGTCCGTGCTGAGCGAGACGGGGAGAGGCAGAGACAGGGAGGGAGAGAGACGGAGAGAGAGAGACAGAGATGGAGAGACGGGGACAGAGAGGCAGAGGGAGACATAGAGAGACAGGGACAGAGAGAGAGAGACAGGTTGAGAGAAACAGAGAGAGCATCAGGGACAGACAGAAAGAGAGAGACAGGGATGGAGAGACAGGGACAGAGACAGAGAGAAACAGAGAGAGAGACAGGGACGGGAAGACAGGGACAGAGAGGGACAGGGACAGAGAGACAGGTTTGGAGAGGCAGGGACAGAGAGAGGGACAGGGAGAGAGAAACAGAGAGACAGGGACAGAGAGAGATGGAGACAGAGACGGGATGGAGAGACAGGGCAGGGAGAGAGACATAGGGACAAAGAAGCAAAGAGAGAAACAGGTACAGAAGGACAAGGATGGAGAGATAGGGGCAGAGAGAGAGAGACAAGAACAGAAAAACGGAGAGCGAGCCATGGGCAGGAGACAGAGACAGAGAGAGAAACAGGGACAGAGAGACAGAGATGGAGAGACAGAGGGAGGGACAGGGACAGAGGGAAGGAGAGAGAGATGGGGGGAGAGAGAGGAGACAGACAGGGACAGAGAGACTGATAGACAGAGATAAATAAACAGAGAGAGGCCCATGGACAGAGAAACAGGGAGAGAGAGACAGAGAGAGAAAGGGGCAGAGAGACAAGGGTGGAGAGACAGAGAGACAGGGAGAGAGAGAGCCAGAGACAGAGAGACAGGAAGAGAGAGATAGGGAGAGAAAGAGGAGGCCTCTGGCTATGTTCTTGCTTGTGTCTTCTTGACAAAAAAGACAGAGAAATACAGGGACAGAGAGACAGAGCTGGCCTGACTGTGTTCCTGCGAAGGCTGGCCATGCTCCGAGGGTGGGGACAGGTGGGCACAGGGCTGGGCAGAAGCTGGTGCCACCTCGCTCTCCCTGTGCCGAGAGCTCGAGCTTCTTTGGCCCCTGGAATTCCAGCCTGTCCGCTGTCTGCCGCCCTCCCAGATGCTGCGGTGCAGAAATTCAGATGTGCTTCAGCCTGGCCCGTGTCCAGTGAGGACTCTGTCCTCAGGAAGGCCACCCCTCGGTGGGGGGGCCACCAAGCAGCATTACCCCAGGCCCAGATCCTACCCTTCTCCCCCAGTGGGCCCTTGTGAGGTGGCCGCTGCTGGAGACACGTGGTGCCCTCCCCAGGGACGCAGAGCCCACCCGTGGGATCCGTCCCGTACTCCCACAGACAGCACATGGGTGTCTCTAAAATAGAAAAAGTAAGTCACGTTCTGGAATCAGTCCAGGTCCTGGGATCTAGGACCCGGGAGACAGGGAGAGAGAAACAGACAGAGAGACAGGGACAGAGAGACAGAGAGAGTCAGAGATGGAGAGACAGAGAGACAGGAATGAAGAGACAGGGACAGAGAGACAGGGCTAGAGGGACAGGGACAAAAAAGACAGAGAGATACAGGGACAGAGAGATAGAGATGGAGAGACAGGGGCAGAGAGAGACAGGAATGGCATAAACAGGTGTCAGAGGTGAGAGACTCTTCTGGCAGGGTGCTTATTGGGGGGGCGTCTGAGAGGTTCACTCAGTCACTCTGTGGCTCATCAAACGTGTCCTGTGCTCCTGGAGGAGAGAGTGTCTCCAAGACATCTCAGAGACGGCCCATCTCCAGTCTAGCCCGGGGCTGGACACACAGCGGACAGCCAGTGGCGTCTGAGTTTGATCAATGGTTGGAAGGGAGGAAGGAGGAGGGGAAGGGGAAGGAGGGAAGGAAGGAAGGAAGAAGGAAAGCAGGACGGGCCTGGGCTCCGCGGGCTCGGGTGTCACGGCCCTTTTGCGAACCCCACGAGGACACGCGGGGGACGCCCATCTCCATGAGGCCAGGACTCCAGGCGAGGGTAGCTGCTCTTCCAGAACTCAGGCTGTCCCGCAGGCCTGCCGCTTGGGGACCCGGGGCCCTGGCTGAGCCGCACCAGGTCCGGGAATGCCTGTGTCTTCCCTTCTCTTGGCAGTCAAAGTCACCACGGGGCTGTCGGGAAAGCCCGCGTCACAGCTACCAGGACCTATGAGGGACTCATAGGGACCGTAGCTGGGGCAAAAAGGGAAGGTCGCAGCCTGGATAGTAAGGCAGACCAGGTCCACCCCCCTCGCCCCCTACTCGCTGTGGGATTCTGTGAGAGTCACTGCACTTCTCCAAGCCTCAGTTTCCTGGCCCCTAAAATGGTCACGGTGGGAGCCAATCGAGCATGCTGCAGGTGTAAGTTACATGATATTAAGGAATGCGTTTTGTCACCCCAGGGGTGAGTGGGCGTTCTAGCCGCAGCCTCTCGGGCCCCTGGCCAACATCTGGCAAACCCCCCACCCCCTGCCCCAAAGAGGGAGCCCTGCCGGTCGACGCTCCCCCAGAAGGGAAAAAACAGCTTCAACGTGGTTCTAGAGGCGAGAGCTGGCAAGGGGCCACCGTCCTTTCCCAGGGCCTGGAGTCTAGGACTCCCTCACAGCCCAGCCAGGGTGCTTGGCTCCAAAGCCCGGCCAGCGTGGGGGCTGCAGCCCTGAGCATTCGGACAGAGGTCAGTATGGGCCCGGGTGCTGTGGACCCGAGGGAGACCCACCCATGCAGGGGGAGGCGGGTCTTGCCGTGCCATGAGATCTCAGCCCTGTGGCCCCCGGGGCTTCCGGGGAGCTGGATTCCGGCAAAACCCGGCATGCTGCCACCCGCCTCCTGGCCCGCAGACCTGTGACTGCAGCAGTAAATTTCGCGGCCCATCAAGTGCTCTGGGAACGACTTAACTCATAATTTTCAAGCACTGAAGGCATCTTGTCGTTATTTAACTCTCAAATGGGATTCTTAAGACTTGGCGAAACACGTTCTGCCAATTTCCAGGGGCCTTGGTTGGCTTGCCCGGAGAGCAGTGCACATGAAGTTTTTAGGGTGCCTGGGGGGAGGAGGGTGGGAGGCAGAGACCACAGTGGGGTGGTGGAACGTGGCTGGCTCCGCCTCCTGTATTTTCGCTGTCATGTATTGCCTTTATGGAAGTTGTCTGGACGTCATTCATTCATTTCTGCAAACTTTCCCTGAAAAAGAAGGAGAGGGCAACCCCTTCAGGTCCTCTCCCACTGTGGGAGCTCTTCTGTCCTCTTAATAAAGCCTGCTTTAAAAAAAAGAGAAAGAAATAAAGAAAAAGAAGGAGAGGGGCGTGTGCAAAGGCCCTCAGGTGGCCCCTTGCACCCAGGTCGCATTTCCTGGGACACAGAAGGGACGCGTTTAACGCTTCGAGAAGCGTTCAAGAAGCGGTAGGTGACAACACAGTGACAGGCTGCTTTATTGCACAACAGACCACCGGCTTGTGGGTGTGCTTGATCTTCGGCCTCCAGCCCCTCCAGAGGCGAGGCTGATGCCGCTGGCTCAAGTTTCCCACCGCAGAGGGCCCTGTTAGCGGGGTCTACCCACGAGGCACAGGGCCTTGGAAGGCAAAGCCGCTCTGAACCAGAGGCCGTTCCAAGGGCTCAGCTGTCCCCTCCTGGGAGGTCAAGGGCCAAATCTCTTCGGAATATGCAGGGTGTGGACAACGCAGACCTGCTGCGTTAACCCTTTCCTGCACAGTTGCCCGATGCCTTCTGCATCTGGGCAGGGAGTGGAAGAGGAGGGATGGACCTGGTGCTTCCCAGCCGGTCACTGTCCTGGGAAGTTCCCTCCATCCAATCCTGGTGATTACTCGGGGGGGAAGGTGTGGCTGCCCCCAATGTACAGAAGAGACACCTGAGGTCCAGCGAGGGCAGTGACCGGCTCGAGGTCACATAACCTGTCACCGTGTTCCCTCCTTGGCTGCTGACTGCACTCTTGGAATAATGCTGCGAACCCTGGAAGTATCCAGGAGGAGACTGGGCCTGGAAAGGGCACTGGAGCAGCCCGGAGAGCTCTACTGGTGGCCTTGACCAAGCCCCACCTTCTCAGAGTCTCAGTGGCTCCTGGGCTCTCCCAGAGCCTGGCAGAGGGGCCCCAGCGGCCGGCTAGAGGGGAGGAGGCACAATCTATTGTCCTCTTGACTGTAGGTGAGCTGAGGTGACTTTAACATCTACCTGCAACTGTCTTCCTGAGACAGCCTGAGTAGCCTGGAGAAAGAAACACTGACCCCCGGGCCAGGAGATTGCAGTCAAAGTCGCCACGGGGCTGCTCTGGGCTGTGTGGCTTTGAGTGAGTGACTCCACTGCTCTGGGCCTGGGAGCGTCCTTCATGGGAGGGACATGGCAGAGGCCTGGGGGTCTTGAGGGCTGTCTTGGCTCTCACAGTGGGGCTTGGGGCCTGAGAGCTCATGTGGGTGTCAGCCATACCCACGGCGGTGTCTGGGTGGGAGCTTTGTCATTCGTTCATTGCTGTGTTCATTCGACCAGCAATTACTGGTGCATACTTCAGGCCAGGGTTGGGCCATCCGCTGACCGGACTGTGGTCAGACACAGCCCTGGCCTTCGAGGAGCTCAAGGGAGCAGAAACAGTCTTCGTGATAGAGCGGGTGGCGGGCCGAGTAGGCACAGGAAGACCCGCCGGGGCGTGGGAAGGACAGAGGCCCCTGGCTCTTGTTCTCACCTCCCAGGACTCTGCAGCAGCGGGGGACGGTGGGCACCCCTAGCCTCCCCGCTCCCATGCACCATGGCAGCCCAACCATATGCCCTCTCTGTACATGGCCAGGGGGCTGTCCATCTTTGTTGGAGACCTGGCTTTACCCCGATGGTGCTGGGACTCCGTGCAGCTTGCTCAGAGGGTGGTCTGCACAATGTGGCGGGATGGAAAGCTAGTGCAAGGTGGGGAACAGCGAATGCAGGGCCTCTTGGACACAGCTGCAAGTTTCATCAGCCTGGAGGGCGAGCTCCATGTGGGTGTGGGCAGCGGGCAGTGCTCAGTGTTCTCCGTGGCACTCCCGGTTCTGTGGCCTGGGAGTGTGGGGAGGGGATGCTTTTTGGGAAGACAGCACGCCCCCTTGAAGGAACTGGGCCACGCCCCTCCCCCACCTGCCCTGGGCACGCCAGGAGCCTTCTCCTCCTGTGGGGTTCTTGCTCCTGTGGCAGCCCCACTCACTGGCACATCTGCAGGGGTGAATTGGGAGGTCTCCTTAGGGCTGTAGCTATGGGGGTTGCATTCACGGACGTGGGGGCCAGGCTGCAGTATTCAAAGTCAGCACCTCCAGGCCTTCCTCTTCCGCTGGAGAGTGAAGGTGTGCCACCACCCGCCTTGTGGAATGAGGGAGGGATTATGTGAGCTGATGGTACAACTATCAGGAGCATGAAACACACAAGCGCTGTGTCGTCACCATTGTTATGACACTGCCACCTGACATCACCTGCTGTCTTTAAGAGTTTTCTGGGCTGGGCTCAGTGGCTCAGCCTGTAATCCCAGCGCTTTGGGAGGCTGAGATGAGTGGATTGCCTGAGTCCGCAGGTTCGAGACCTGCCTGGGCAACTTGGTGAGCCCTTGTCTCTACGATAAATCAAAAAACTAGCCGGGCGTGGTAGCGCACACCTGTAGTTCCAGCTACTTGGAAGGCTGAGGCGGAAGGATCGCCGGAGCCCAGCAGGTCGAGGCTGCGGTGGCCGGGAACGTGCCACTGTTCTCCAGCCTGGGTGACGGAGTGAGACTCCAACTCAAAAAAAGAAGAGTTTTCTGCTCCAAGATGCTAAGGACACACTCTGTTGTCATGGACTTGTTAGCTAGTTGTGGCACTGTTGACACATGTCCTTTGTTTCGTGCTGCGTTTCTTTTTCTTACTAAAATCTTTCAACCGCGTTCACACACATTTCGTGACTCAAAGCATTTCTCCGACTTTTCCAGGGATGGGGAATTGTCTGCGTTAATTGTGCCTTATGGCCTAATGAATTTTGGTATGTTTGTTGTGAAATATTTTTCTTAACATTTAAAAATAGAATTCCCTTTCAGATTGCTCAGATCTCATCTGTTCATGTCTTACGTATTTTTCTTCTTTTAAAAAATTTATCTACTTTATTTATTTTTATTTTTTTTGCAGAGTTGGGGTCTCACGATGTTGTCCAGGCTGGCCTCAAGTGATCTTCCTGCCTCAGCCTCCCAGTGGGCTGGGTTATAGGCGTGAGCCACCACGCCTTGCCTATTTTTTCTCCTTCTTTTGAAACACTCAATATATCATTTGGGCCGCCTTTAGCAGAAACTGAATATAGCCAAGTTACTTGGAAAATCAATTTAGAGTGTCAGATTCTATAATCTGGGAGTTGGCATGTGAAAATGTTATCATTTTCTTCCAAGACCCCTAAGAGTCAATGAGGGCCCTTGTTTTGAAAATGTAGAGCAGTAAGAGTTTCCCGGATCTGAGCAAACATTTTCTAAAAGCCACCCCAAGGCTCCGAGCCTCTCACAAAGGAGCCTGGCTCCTGGGATTTTGCCCTGGGAAATAATCTAGGACATGGGGTTGGGGAGGTGTTAAAACAGTGAACATGCCGCTGGTGAAGGGCCCTGTTGATTGTCAAAGTGACAGAGAGGAGACGGGACCCTCCGAGAGGCATGCACACCGCGCAGCCAGCACGTGACATCTGCAGGAGGGATTTGCAAAAGCCCAGGCAGTCATCCTACCCATGCTGCATGGTGGACCCTCACATAGCATGTGGGAAGCACTGGCCATGTGGTGGCAAAACCAGAGCACAGATTTGTGTGTCTGTCACCACTGCAGTGCTATAAATGATGCTCACACGTGGACATGGGCCAGGCAGGAACCGAGGAAGAAACAGACCAGGTTGAAGGTCCAGGAAGAAGTTGCTTTTCTTCTTGTTATTGTAGCTGTTTTCAATGTTCTTGTTCCCCTCTTTCTGAATGATTCCAAGAAGAACTGGGCTATGTCAGCATTAGCAGGAAAGACACGTGATTGTGTAAGGATGGCTAAACCTCAGGAATTTTCCTACGAGAGAGTCTGGGTCACGAGGGTGGATTGACCCATCTCTGGCCCCTGATGTGGCAAACACGGAGTGCCCGCCCCGCCTCTCTTGAGTCCTGCCTGTTCTTCAGCCTGCCCCACCTCATCCCTGCTGGGAATGCCTTGCCACGGAGGCAGGGCTGGGTACGGAGCTCTTCAGGCCTGTGTTGGCAGGTGGTCTGCAGAGTCCGACTCATCTGATTTGTGCCCCGTCTGTCTTGTTCCATGTGCATGCTTTCTATTTGAGACGACACTCTGGGTTTTAGAGCGGCCTGTGTCCCCCCAGTAACTTGGTTCCCAGGAATGGCATGGGGGTCAGTGTGATTCACACCGGACAGCTGGAGGAAGAGGTAGCCGGCCTGGCCCATTGTGGGAGGTGCTCATGTGTCCTTCCCGACCACATCCAAAACGGTGAGCAAACGCTGGCGGTCACCCAGCCCTGCGCACCCCTTCCCCTGTCTGGGTTCTGAGAGACTCGCCTCTGCCTGGCCATAACTCAGCCTGATCCCCAGCCCCTCCACCAAATGCGGTTTCCCCTCAGTTAACCCAGAAGTCACTGCCGTGTTCCGGCTGCTTCGAGGGCTGCCTCCCACGAGGCTACGACATGGTGGCCGCGCACCTGCAGCCTGCAAGCTGCCAAGGCGGTTGGCACCGCCTCTGCCCACACCTGCTGCGCTCGTGGCACTGGCTGGCAGGCTCTGCCTTCCCCAGCTGGCTGTCGTGGGGCTGGAGGGTGGCTCTGTCACCGCTCGGTTCTTGGAGGCGTGCCCAGCGGGAGGGCCTGCGAGAGCAGCTGTAGAGGCAGGAGGGTGGCAAAGCCCCACAGGCCAAGGGGAGCGCAGGCAGCCCCGTCTGTGCCAGGAGGGACAGGCGCTTCCAGGGAACGGGCCCCATTCAGCCTGCAGAGTTATAAACAAATTCTAAAATCTCCGCCAGTAGGACAGGAGCCATCACAGAGGTCCCACCCGGTGCCACTCGAAGACCTCCAGAAGCACAGCCAACCAGAAGCACCGTTACCCCTGCCCTCCCGCAGAGCTGGAAGCTGGTAGAGCCAGAGTCAGAGAGAAGCCAGCTCTGTTTGTTCGGCCCCCAGACAAGTGACTTCACCTCGTGTGTCTCCGTCTCCTCATCGGCACAGAAAGGGCCGTCCGCTGGGGTAGGGACAGAGGGAGGCATCCCTCTCAGTGTCTGGAAGAGACCCAGGCCATGGCGGCCGCGCTGAGGCTGTGCCTGTGACCGTGCCCTCCGGCTGTCTCTGGGCTGAGCCTCTGGAGTTGGGCCGCTCTGGCCCCTGTCTAGACCACCCTCATTCCTGCATGCTGCCCAGAGCAACTGGCTTCCCCAGCCAGCACCAGTCTCAGGGGAGCCCCCTGCAGTACCCCAGCCCGGGGTCTGGCCCACTCTGCCCGCGTTCCCCCCTCAGTTCCTGCAGCTCCTAGGCCAGGCCTCTCTAAGAACACTGGCACCTGTGGGGCCCTCCCAGGCACAAGCAGTGCCTCCCCAGGCCCCATGGTAGCCCACAGTCACTTCTGACCTCATGGGAGCCCGTGGCGCCCTCCCCAGCCTCGTGGGAGCCCACAGCACCCTCCCAGCCCTGTGGGGTGCCAGGGCACCTCCGGCCCCACGAAAGCTCTTCTCTGGGCTGCTGGCTTTCCGCCCCATGGGGGCCTGGGCTCCCCTAGGAGGACCCTGGGGTTGGGTCCCTGGGTCTCCCTGCCAAGCCTGTTTTAGCCCCTCTAGGCTGGTCCCTGAGGAGGTCTGGGGGGCAGCCTGGAGGAGGGGGCCTGGCCATGGGGGCACTGGCAGTGTGTGTGTGTGGGGTGACACTGTTGGCCAAGGGCTGGGGAATCACTTCAAAATCTGCACAACCTGGCCAGCTGAATGGGCCCTGCCAGCTGCAGGATTCCCTGCCCAGCCCCTCGGCACGCCTGGGTCAGCGCGCCGCCCGGCCCTGCCTCGGCGCTCGGGAGAGGCGTGTGGAGAGGAGCTCTGGCATTGGAGTCCGGCTGCCCCAGGAGCTGATAGGCTTGAGGACCTGTGGGAAAGGACTGGATCCTTCTTGTGGAGGAGAGATGGTGTAGCCGCTGGGAGCAGGTGTGGAGGCGTGAGCTGCTTTTCCGGGCTCTGGTCTCAGGTTGTGCACCTACTTTGTCCCAAGAATGCTGGTGAAGGCTGCAGGCAGGGCTCTGGAATTAGGCCCAGTCCAGCTTCCTTCTGGGAAGGTCTGCTGGGGAGCGTCACAGGCCCCAGCACCTGAGGACAAGAACATGGCGGAGCCACGGCCAGGGGCCAGTCAGGAGTGAGGCTGCAGGGTGGACCCAGAGAGGCAGGCATAGGCCCCGGGGGTGGCCACGCCTGCTGTGTCCTGTGGGCCCAGCAGGAAAGTCAGGGGCCCCTGGTGTCTCGGCCCACTTGGCCCGCAGAGGACACTGCTGGGCTGAGGTCACGGTCGGGATGGGGTTCAGGTAATGCCCTAAGCCAGGGGGGCCCTTGTGGCTCCTGCCCCGGGACAGGCCGCGGCCAGCGGCCAGTTGCTCGCAGGTGGGAGGACGTCAGAGGAGCCCAGGATGTGCCTGGCCGGGTGGGTGCTCCCCTGCCCAGCCAGGCCTAATACCCGCACTGCCGGCCCGGGGGAAGGTCTGCGGGCAGCTTGGAGGAGGGAGGCCTGGCGAGGAGGCCAGGGCAGGGCTGTGTGTCCTTCTGCTCCGTCCTCGCACCTCGCCGGTGCCTGCCTCTGTGCTTCACACTCAGAATCTCAAGCCACATTCCAGAATCTTCCTGGATGACTTACCTGCCCACAGGTGCCCCGTGTCACCTTAATTCCCCTTCCTTGACAATCCTGAGCGGGTTTAGCGGAAGTCTGGGCCGCAGGTCCAAGTCTCCTCTTTGCAAGTTCCAGGGAGCCCTAAGTTTCGAGCATGAAGATGGTCCCGAGCTGTCTGTCCTTTCTCCTCTCACACCACAAGCCACGCCCAACCTTGACCTCACCCCAGCTCAGACGAATTCCGCAGGAAAACGCCTTCAACACGTGTTGCCTCTGCTTAGACCGAGGTTCCAGTCTGGGCTCTGCCACTGGCTCCCCTTTCGGCAAGTCCCCTTCCACCTGGGTCTCAGTTTCCCCATACGTAAAGTGCTGGGGTTAATATCTACCCTGCAGAGGGGCCGTGGGGCCCACTCAAGGGACTTTGCCAGCTGTCAGATGCAGAGCAAGTGCCGTGATTATCAGGGAACAGACGGCACGTCCACAGGCAGCTGCGCCTTTGGGAAGAGGGGCCCATGCCTCGAGCAGCGTGGCGATCCGGGGACAGGCGGCCCTGTAGTGCAGACCCATGACTTCCTGCGGCTCCGTGCTTGTCCCGCACACACCCCTTAACGAGGTCTGCGTGATCAGCACTTTTTACAGATAAGGAAACTGAGTCTCCAAGGGCTGCAAGGCCAGTTCCAGGGGGCGGACAGCACCAGGCTCCCAGGTGGGCGCCGCCTGGTCACACCTGCGTGTCTTTCCAAGCGAGCGAGAGGGAGCTGTGGGCACGCAGGGGCTGTCACCCCGAGGAGGAGGGCGGCATGGCATCGGTCCCCGCCAGTGCAGTAATTGCAGGGTAGGAAGGGCCTCGTGTGCTCCTTTTTAGGAGTGAGTGTGTACACACGCTCGCCATTAGGCCGCCGGCTTGCAGACAGCCATCGCCAGCCGTGCTTGCCTGCCACGTGTCTGTCTGCCCGATTTTAGGCTCCGGTTTTTATTTTTAATTTGAATACATGGCGATTGGAATCAGCGCTTTTTGAGCTGCCAGATGCAGTGAAAGAACTTGGGGACGGCGTGGGTGCTGGGAGGTCACAGGGAGAGCACGTGGCAAAGGGGCGCCCGGTGAGCTTGTCTTCCTCTCTCCCTCCCTCCTCTCCCCCTCCTCTTTTCTCCCTACTCCTCCCTCCTTCCCCTTCCCTACTCCCCCCTACTTTCTTTCTTTCTCCTCCCTCTTCCCTTCTACCTCCCCCCACTTCTCCCTCGCCTCCTTCCTTCTTCCTTCTGGACATGCCGAGCTCTCACCAGGGATTCTGACATAGTCCAGAGGTTTGGGGAGACTTTCCCATCAGCAAGGCAGGCTCAGGGGTCCCGAGGAAAACTAAGGAGGGGTGTGCAAGAATTAGATCTCCCAAGTGCCGGGGCCAGCCCTCAGACATAATCAAGGCCAATCCCTCACGTTTTCCACGGGAAACGGTGGCCCAGGGAGGGAAACTTGTTCCCCTAAGGTCACACAGCTTTTGGGCGTGGTACCCAGAGTGCCTCCAAAGGAATCCAATAAGCATTTATTGAGTGCCAGCTGTGAGCATAGCTGGTGGAGTCTTGGAGGGTCTTGGTGGCTGCTATCCTCATTCTGACTAGATTATCTGCATGGCCTTAGGGGGAGGTGGTGTTAGGTTGGGGTTGGGCCCCTGAGGTGGGTCACTCCTACTTCCTGGACTTATTTGGGACGTTTAATAATGGTCAGACCGTCCAGGCATCCAGAGTCGCCCGCTGGAATCGATTCTGTCTCCCACGTTTCGGGTTTTCTGACTCTGACCACAACCCGAGGGTCCGAACACCCCCTCAAGAGTCTTTCACTTGGGGTATGCACTGCAGATAAACCCGCTCCGGGTACAGAGACAAGGAAGGCCATTCGGCACCCAGGATCGTCATGTCCCTCGTGTTCCCTGAGGGTCCCCGGTCCACAACAGAAACTTGGCGTGTTCCAGAGAGCAGGGTGCTTACCAGGTCCCCCCTCCCTCCGAGACACAGTGCAGGAAGAGGTCAAACCACCCGGCCCTCTCCAGTTCCCTTTCTTGGCATAAATCTCCGTCATCGGATGTCGTCACAGCCGCACCTACTTATGTATTCGAGAAGCCTGGGCTGGAGGAAGTGATGAGGTGAATGATACACTCCAGAGCTGCTCATAGGGAAGTGTGATCTGGGCAGGAGGCGTCCCAGGGAAGTCGGATCCCCTTAGCATCTCTCGCAAGGGATTCTGGGAGGCTAGATGACAGTCAGGGACGTTTGTGGGTGCCTGCAGATTGTGGGCATGTGGTCACGGCCTTTTACCTGGATGCACTGAGGCCCCAGAGACCCTTATTTCCAACCCTCTGATGCCTCAAAGGAAAAATCCGACACTGAAATCCTCAGGGACTGTCCAGGGAGCTTGGCAAAGCAGCAGCCATGCGGGACATAAGCACAGGGTTCCTGATCGCGCCTCCCTGAGAGGCTGTCCTGACTCCCAGCTCACCCTTCACCTTCCTGCAAGCAGCACCCGACAGGGGCGGGGTCCCCCTCTATCTCTTCTTTCAACATGGCACCTGGTCCAGCCTCAAGTCACGCTGACCCCACCTCCCAGGCCTGTGTCCTGTACTCCTCACTGCTCCTTCATTGCACCACCGCCTGTCCCCGCCTGATGTCACAGCAGCCTTCCCAAAATAGCATCGATGACAAGCCCTGCTGCAGCCTGTGCTATGACCCATGCATCATCCATGCCCCTTGCTCATGGGCTGGGAAAGGGCCTTCCCCAAGGGGACTGACACCTGTCCACCACGCAGCCCCGCCCAACCTTCAGAGGCTGCCCCCTGCCTCCACACGTCGTTGTCCAGACCGTCACGTCCATCGGTAGAATGCAAGTCACGGGTGTCGCTCTAGATGTTCTGTGGCCACATTAAAAAGGTAGAGAGAAGCTGGGCTCAGTGGCTCAGCCTGTAATCCCGCGCTTTGGGAGGCTGAGATGAGTGGATGGCCTGAGCCCGCGGGTTTGAGACCCGCCTGGGCAACTTGGCGAGACCTCATCTCTACAATAAATCAAAAAATCAGCCGGCTGCGGTAGCACGTGCCTGTAATTCCGGCTACTCGGAAAGCTGAAGTGGAAGGATCGCCGGAGCCCAGCAGGTCGAGGCTGCGGTGGCTGGGAGCGGCCACTGCACTCCAGTCTGGGCGATAGAGTGAGACTCTAACTAAAAAAAAAAAAAAAAAAGGTAGAGAGAAACAAGGGGCGTGGACGACACGGAGGGACCTTAAATGTGTATCACTAAGTGAAAGGATAGTGAGAAGGCTACATCCTGTAGGATTCCAACTACGTGATGGTCTGGAAAAGGCAAAACCATGGAGACGGGAACATGCCAGTGGTTACCAGGGGCTGGAGGCTGCACGGGGTGGGGTGCACAGGGCATCCTTAGGGCACGACATTCTCTTCTCTGTGGGATGCTATAATGGCAGGTGCATGTCCTGTCCATTTGTCCAAGCCCGCAGAACCCAGGGTGGACTGCACTGTCAGCCATGGACTCCGGGGGAGAGCAGGGTTGTGTCCATGCGGGTCATCAGTGGCAGTCAGCCAAGTATGCCACTCTGTGGGGAGTGGCGGGGCAGGGGGAGACTGAGCGTGTGTCTCGTGACATGCTGCACGAGAACCTAAAACTGCACTAAGAAATAAAGCCTAATAATTTTTAAAAAAGAACAGGTGAAATTAATTTTAATCATTGATTCTAATGAACTCGATACACCCAACATATTATTTTGTCAACATGTAATCAGCATAAAAATTATAATGAAACATTTTGCATTCTCTTTTTTATCTTAGGCCGTTGAGGTCAGTGGGAGGGACAGTGAATTTGTGCTGCTTACAGGTCCCCAGCCTGTGGGCCGTGACCAGCACCCAGCAGGTATTCAATAAAACATGTGTCCTATGAATGAATTTGAACAAGGGAATTCATTTGGACTCCCAGCCCCTAGAGTTGGGCTTAAAGCATAAAAGAGTTAGACGAATGTTAAATGAGGGAATGGATGGATGGGCTAATGTCCCCCCCCAGTCTCTGGCAGGAGGTCTGGAGCTTGGGTCTAACAGGTATTGAGGAACTGGATTTGCATTGTCCGGTGGGCACGGGGTTTCTGAGACCTCCGTGGCAGGTGGGTGACAGCAGGACTGTGGTTTCAGACCCTCCTCCCCTCCTTCCTTGTCCCGAGGAGGAACCTGGCCCCCTGGGGTCTTTGTGCCTGGGCTCTCTCTACCTGGAAAGTCACTCTCCTGTCCCAGAGCTGCCATAGCAAAGTGCCACCAGCTGGGGCCTTAAAACAAGGCAAATGGCTTCTCTCACCGTTCTGGAGGCCAGAAGTCCAAGACTGGTTCCTTCCAGAGGCTCGAAGGAGCTTCCCTGACCCTCTCCCAGCACCCGGTGGCTCCCACGGTCCCTGCTGTCCCCTGGCCTGCAGCTCTGTCATCGTCTGTCTCCTTCACACAGTCTTCTCCCCTGTGTGTCTGTGTGCCCGTGTCCAACTTCCCGATTCTGATGACACCAGCCATCCTGGATTCAGCCCCATCCGAGCCCCAGGATCTCATCCTAACCCGTGTCCATCTGCAAAGACACTCTTTCCCAATACGGCCACCCTCGAAGTTTCCGGCGGACGTGAATCTGGGGCACAGATGCCTCCCCGAGCCAGACACAGCCTCTCTCTTGCTTCCAGGCTCTGCGGAAACGTCACCTTGTCGGGGGCCCTTCCTGCCGCTGTCTGTGACACGGGACCCCGCTGCCCTCTGCCTCCCCTCCAACCCCCCACCTGTCCTTCTCAGCCGTGTCCCCCCAGGCGGTTACACTGTTGCTTCTTTCTTTATCCTCCATCTGCTCCCCCGGCACCCCGCACTCCCTCTCCGGGAGGTGGGCTCCTAGTCCACAGGGTCTCTGTCCACGGGCTCCCACTGCAGGCCACACCTGCCTGCTGGCCAAAGCTGAGCCTGGGGAGTGAGTCAGAGGCCGGCCAGGTCCGAGGAGGCACCAGGGTGAGGCAGGTGGTGCCGGGAATGGCGGGAAGGGAGGGACCGGGAGGTGTCTGGAGGCAGACTCTATGGGCAGGTCTCGGAGGGGGCTTGGCCAGATGGGTGGGAGAGGGAGGCTCTGTGCAATCAAGCTCGTAAGCACAGCCATTTGCCTCTGCGAGGGCTCTGGAATTTCCCGGTCTCTGGATCAGATCGATCCTCTGCCAATGGGCCTTCTCTCCCTCCTTCCCAAAGAAAATCAATTCTCCGAGGTCTTGAGCATAAATGCTCCCTAATTACACCTCTGGCTGGTCGTCCCCTGAGATGCCAGGGTAGTCAGATGCCAGAGGGGCCCTCACACACGTCCCGCCCCCCAGCCACCCCAGGGAGGGGCTGCCCTGCTTCTGGGCTCTCCTGGGAGCCAGAGGGCTGGGGAAGGGAGGCTGCCCCTCGTCCTGGCCTAGGAGGGACCTTGTGACCCTGAAGCCTGTGAGGAGCACAGCCTCTGGGGACATGTGGCCACATGGCCACCAAACCCAGAGATGATAAGCGGCGCGTTTTCCTGGTGCCTCTGTTTCACTTGAAGATTGAGGGAGGAAATACCTCCACGGAGTGACCGCCAAGGGCCAGGCCTGGTGGCTAATGCCTGTGATCCCAGGGCTTTGGGAGGCAAAAGCAGGAGAATTGCTTGAGGCCAGGAACTTGAGACCGAGCTGGGCAACATACTGGGACACCATCTCTACAAAAAAATAGAAAAAATTAGGTGGGTATGGTGGACCCAGCTACTCAGAGGCTGAGGCGAGAAGATGGCTGGAGCCCAGGAGTTTGTGACTGCAGGGGGTTGATTGAGCCACTACACTCCAGCCTGGGAGAGAAAATGAGACACTGTCTCTAAACACACACACACACACACACACACACACACACACACACACATATGTAAGTAAACCACCAGGGGTATGTTACGGGGAGAGTAAGAAAACTCCCAGTGGGGTGGTGCATTTTTGGCCACACAGCTTCAGACTCCCCCTTCCCCCCCGGGGGACAACGGGGCCCGTCTGAGAAGCACTGGTCTCCCTTCAGGGCACACTGCAAGTCGGGCTAAGGGTCACAGTGCTGGGACCAGAGGCAGGAGCCTGGACGCTCCCAGACCCAGCCCAGTGCCCCCTCGCTCCAAGCTGGGCACCCCACCCACAGCCCCCGAGCTCAGCCCCTCCAGTGTATCTCATCAGTGTTCAGACTCGGAGAGGCCCTGCAAGGCATATGGCAGGCACCCACGGCTGTGGGTTCCATTCCTGGTCCCGGCCCCACCTTGGGTCTGTGTCTCTGGCTCCACGTGGGCAGATCCGGCGAGATGGGCATGGCTTCCCTGAGGACCTGGCCACTCCCCTCCAGCACATTCTGCAAGTCCAGTATCTTTTCAGGGGCATTATTTCAGGGTCTCTGGGACCCTAACCTTCAGCATTGAATGGATCCCTTGTCCTGATGGATGGTGGTCCCCGAACAGAAGGTGTGAGTTGGCTTTGCCGGCTTCTGTCCCTCTCGGTGCTGGGGGCTGGGGTGATTTAGAACTCGGAGTCTCGCCCAGATCCCTCGCAGTAGCTGGGAGGAGGCACTTGCCCAAGATCACGCGGAGCGCCTGACCCAGCACAAGCCTGGCATGATGCTGCTCTCAGCTGGCACCGTGCTTGGGGTCTGATCTCCAGCAGCCCCCGAGCTCTGGTGCCCACCTGCCTGCTGCAGTTGGGGGTGGGGGACGTTCTCTGGAGGTCCGGACCCAGAGAGGGAGGGAGGCGGCCAGGCTACCAGGCTGCCGCAGCACAGCTGGAAACATTTTACATCAGCTTAGTGTTAGATAGACCGGCGTCAAATCCTGGGTGGGCCACTTGTTAGCTGATGGATTTTAGGCAGGAAACTACCCCCTCAGAGCTCCCTCGGCTCATCTGTGAGGTGGACACAGTGACCAGAAGTGCCCAGCACACAGGAGGCATTGATGAGAAGGAGGTGACCAGTCGGGATTAGAGTCAGAAGGACCTGACTGCATCCTGGCTCCGGTCTGTGTGCCACACCTGTGCGTGTCCTGGGTGTCCCCGAGGGAGCCCAGTCTCCTCACCTGCCCTGTGGGGACATGCTGCTCCCGGGAGAGTGCCCAGACCCGCACTCAGGGCATCTGGGGTGCTCTGCTGTGGGCATGGAGGGGGGCTGGGCACCATGCGGGCTGATCCACACTGCACCCGGAGGGCTCATGGATGACTGGTGTGCCCTGTTCCCCAGGTCGTCGGATTTCGGGACATCCTACACCAAGCTCACCCTCCAGCCTGGCGTCACCACCGTCGTTGACAACTTCTACATCTGCCCGACCAACAAGAGAAAGGTAGGTGCTGGGCCCCGGGCGGCTGCCGCTTGGGCTGCCGCTTGGGCTCACTCTGCAAGAGGCTGCTGCCCGGCCTGGCCGGTTCCTGCCTCGAGACGTCGGCCCCAGATAGTGTGAGAAGTGTCCCTCTCAGCCCTCGCCGCCACCCTCCGCAGGATGAAGGACAGTTGAAGGCCCCAGTCAGGCCTTTGGAGGAAGGAGCTGCCATGTACCTGGGCACATCTGTCTTTCCCCACCCCGGAGGCTGCGTGCTGGGCACTGAGGGAGGAGTCACGGGCCCGGGAGCAGGAAGTCTGGCTCTCTTGGCGCAGAGCCCCCAGAAAGTGACTCTGAGGAGTTCAGCCTCTTGAAGGTTTTTGTCACCTAGTTCTGATTTGCCTCTGAGTTTCATCTGAGCTGGGCTTGCTGTTTTTTTGGTCCGAGGTGAGTTTCCTGACTTTGCTCTCCAGCTGGCTATAGAATCGGAAGGAGGGTTCTTTCTTTCCAAGGCCACCCGCCCGTGGTTCTGGGAGCAGACCCCTTCTGAAATGTGTGGTGCCTCCTGCTCACCTTCTGACCCCAGAACAATGTCGGAGGAAACACAGGGCAAAGCCATCTTGTGCACCTGACTCTCCCAAGCTCCAGGTCACGGAGAGGGACTCAGACAAGGGTTTGACAGCCAGCTTGCCTCTGTGTGCCTCCATTTCCTCGTGGGAAATGGGAGGTACCCCTCACCTCGTACAGAGAATCGTGAACTCTCAGATCAGGCACTGGCCGGGCTCGGTGGCTCAGCCTGTAATCCCAGCGCTTTGGGAGGCCAAGGTGAGTGGATTGCCTGAGCCTGTGGGTTCGAGACCCGCCCAGGCCACTTGGTGAGCCCTCATCTCTACAATCAGTCAAAAATTAGCCGGGCGTGGTAGCGCGCACCTGTAATTCCGGCTACTCGGAAGGCTGAGGCGGAAGGATCGCCAGAGCCCAGCAGGTCGAGGCTATGCTGGCCGGGAGCGTGCCACTGTCCTCCAGTCTGGGTGACAGAGTGAGACTCCAACTCAAAAAAAAAAAAAAATATCAGGCACCCACAGTCCCTGCACTGTGTTGGGAAGAGATCGGCATGCGGACCCCATTATTGTCACTCTAATGGTGACTTTGAAGGAGGGATCGAGCTGTTTGGATCCTCAAAGAGGTGCCCATCCAGGCTTCTGGGACCTGTGCTGCCACTCTTCATGGCAAAGGGGACTTTGCAGATGGGGTGCAGTGAGGGTGCTGTGTTGGGGAGGTTCTGGATGGTCCGTGCTTGGCTCCGGGTCATCGCAAGGGTCCTTGTGGAGGGAGGCAGGAGGGCCGTCAGAGGAGCCGAGAGATGGAAGCAGGGGTGGGGGTGATGCCAGAATGGGCCACAAGCCAGGGAAGGCGGTGGTCTCGAGACCAAGCCGGAAAAGCCGGAAACGGATTCTCCCTGGAGCCTTCGGAAGGAGCCAGCCCAGCCAAGACCCAAAATCTCCCTTTGTGCCCTTCAAAGAGAAGAGAGTTCTGTGGCTTCAAGCCATCGAGCTGGTGGTCATTTGTGGCATCAGCCCCTGTTTGGAGTACGGCTGCAGGGGTCGAGCTGGGAGCAGGGAGACCAGAGACCTTCTCTCCCCAACCCACCCCAGATGGAGCCAGCTTCCCCAGCCCCTCCCTGTGGTCTCCAAGGGATGCCCGTGGGCCGCCTCCCCCCCGCTTAAAGCACTGACCCTGATTCCTGATGCCCCAATCTTGGCCCTGTTCTGGCTTCTCCCTGAGCTCTCGCATCTCAGGACTGAGCTGAACCTTCCCTGGAAGGCCACTCTCTGTAGTCCCTTGGATGGGAGGCACCCCAGGGCCCACCGAGGTCTGAAATCGTTGCGTCAAAGACCCGGGGGATCTGGGCACTGCTGTGTGTCTCGGAAGCAGGGCGGGGCAGCCTCGGTGGGCAGGAGGTCCTGGGGAGCATCAGGGTGCCGGAGGGTTGCCCTGAAGCTGACCCCGTTGGCTCTGGCTGCAGTGAGGGGCCTCCTTGGGTCGGAGTCTGCCCCTGCAGCTCACCAGCTCTGCCATCTCACTGAGCATGTCCTGAACCCACCAGCTCTGACTCTCCTTGTGGGTGAAACGGGACGACAGCAGTTGTGTCCACACTGTAATCTTGGAGGAAATAAGAGATGCAAGCGGCCAAGAACTCAGAACGGCCCCACAAGTGCTCCTGTGATCGCTATCCTTAGAAAGAACACATTCAGCCGGGCTCGGTGGCTCAGCCTATAATCCCGCGCCTTTGGGAGGCTGAGGTGAGTGGATTGCCTGAGCCCGCAGGTTCGAGACCCGCCTGGGCAGCGAGACCTCCTCTCTACAATAAATCAAAAAATCT
>NW_007248553.1:9939-19836 GCF_000164805.1 Carlito syrichta | reverse complement strand
GCTACTCGGAAGGCTGAGGCAGAAGGATCGCTGGAGCCCAGCAGGTCGAGGCTGCGGTGGCCGGGAGCGGCCACTGCACTCCAGTCTGGGCGACAGAGTAAGACTCCAACTCAAAAAAAAAAAAAAAAGAAAGAAAGAACACAGAGGCTGCTGGGCAACGGTCTGAGACTTTGGCCGAGGAACTATCTCCAGGGTGATGAACCCACACATGTGTGACTGGGTGAGCTGGGTCTGTCGGAGGCTGAGACCCGGCTGGTGGTGCCGAGGCCCCGTCTGGTGGCTCTGCTAGGCCGGGGAGCATTGTCCTAGCCCTGCTGACCATCCTGGCTTTTGGTCCCAGGTGAGGTTGCTTGCTTTTGGCATGACTTGCCCATACCTCTGTATCTAGAGAGCAGATGACTTACCAGCGATGGGAGCAAGGGTGGCGATTGTCACCTACCTGACAAGGTGGCACGTGTTCTGCTGTGACGCTCCTGGGGCCTGTGCTCCTGCCTCTCCAGAAGGAAGCATTGGCTCCTCTGCAGAGGTGTGGATGGCCACGTACTGACTAGAGCTGGGGACAGAGGTCAGGGGGGCTGGGAGGGGCTGGCTCAGAGCCCGAGCTCGGGGCTGCAGTCTGTACTGTTTGTTTGCTAGCAGTACAGCTGTGGGCAAGGTCCTTAATTTCTCTGTGCCTCAGTTTCCTTGTCTGTAAAGTAGGGTCGCAATAGTTGGATAAGGATGACCTGAGTCAAGCGTGTACAGTACTTCGAATAAATTTGGCACACAGTCTGATCGAGACCGCACTGGAGGTGAGAGCTTGGCCTGATTTGGTTTTAAATGCATGTAGAGGCAGAAAAGCCGCGGTCACGGTCACAGTCACAGAAAACTAATTAGAGATGATGTCAGGCGAGAAACGGGATGAGCTGGGGGCTGGTTAAGGCAGAAGGCAAGACTTGGGGGGCCCGGGGCTGGACTTCAAGCACCCGAAGGGTGGTCCTAGGGAGCAGAGCAGCCTGTGCAGACCACTGGGTGGAGGCCAGTGGTGATCTCTCTCTACTCCTCAGCATGCATGGCCCTGGGCACTCAGGACTCAGGAGATACGGAAGCAACTTGCTGGGCTGCAGGCCTTCTGGGAACGTGATTTCAGTGGAACATAAAGCAAAATGCCCTATCCGCCTTGCATCAATGTATCCACTGGTCTTGGTTTCTTGGTCCCTTCAGCCACCCCTGGTGCCAGGTACTGGGCCAGAGCAGACAAACCTGTGTCCAGTTACCTAGGTGGAGGCGGGCCTGCCTTGGGGTTTGCAGGCTCACCTCCATTACCAGAGCAGAAAATAGGGGCTCAGGGAAGCTCAGAGAGTCACCTGCAGTCACCCAGCTTGAGACAGAAAGACAACAGTCATTGGCGCACTGTGCTTGACCTTGTGCAAGGACTTGAACCCCAGCCTGCCAGACCCTGGAGCACCCTCTTTCATGCTCTGGGCACCCCTACAGCAAAGTTCTAGGCAGCTGGTGGGCTCCCCAAGTCTATGCCAGCGCAGCCCAGCTTGCATTGGTGGGTTTTGGAGATTGGCCGCTTCTTACGCACACCAGAGACAGTGGGCCAGTTGTGCCACTCTGGGCCAAGACCACGTCCTCTTTGGGTCTCAGTTTCCCCATCTGTAAAATGAGGCTGAACTGAGGCTCTCCAAAGCCCCTCCGGCTCCGACCTCCTAGCGTCTCCTGGTCTCCTTCCAGGACCGTCCTGTGGGAAAAGCAGCATCCGGGTAATGGGACGTCCTTGGGGAGATTCCCAATGGGGTTTCCACCATCCCGTGCCTGGGCCGTCTCCTCAGCGAGAGGTTTCTCCAAGCCCCATCCCAGCACCCATGCCCATCTTTTCAGCAGACAGAGGTCGGGGCCCTACTGTGTGCTGGGCTGCGTGCTTGGTGCTGGAGAGAGAGCCCTTTTCCCAGTCTTGCAGACCGCAGGTGCAGGTTAAGTACCTCCCAAGCACCAGTTCCCTTGCTGGGCACTGGGGAGCAGAGATGAACTGGACAAACAACTCAAACCTTCTAGAACCTCTGTGGGTCTGGTGGGTCCCTGAGAAACTGAGCCTCCCTGCTGCATGTTTGTGAGGAGAATGAGAACGGGGGTGGCTGACGTCAGCCTTTAGTTGGTAGAGGGTTTGCCCCAGGTGACTCATCTGGGAAAAGATCCCTTTGTCTGCAGGGGCACCGTGGAAGTATGTGCCACGCCAGGCCACCTCGCCGTGTTATCTGCTAATGGACGGGTTTTGCAGAAAGATGGGAGCCCTATTGGAGTTCATTGAACAACAATTATGGGCCAACAGCACGTTACAGCTTCCTGGAGTGCACTTTGCAACCTGTCTTCCAGAATGAATTCCCTTCACTTTGGTCTCGCCTACAGTATAATGAGAACTCCGGGCCTTGCTGTCAGGACAGGGCACACTACTGGTGTGACCCGAGGCCCTGGGAGCCCTGACAATCCCCAAACATTCCTGCACCTCTCTGCTGCCTGTCAGGGTTCCTGTGTTGGCCTGAAACTGACAACGCGTTTCCGTCCCACCTGGCCCCCAAACCTGAGGGTACAGGGAGGGCATGAAGGTGCTGACTGCCTGGAGGACAGGCCCAGTACAGAACTGCCTCCAAGTGACATGTTTTATATGACCCAGTACAGAACTGCCTCCAAGTGACATGTTTTATATGAAAAATTCATGTGAATTTCCATCTTACTCCGTTATATACCAGTGTTGGTTTGAATACTAAAATCACACACACACACACGTACATTGTGACCAACAAGTCTTTCTGTTAAATGGATGATCCGGGAGAATGCCAAGCCCGGGGATGCCCCAGCCCACCGCCCGGCCCTCCCGGGCACCCGTCTCCTGGTTCGAGAAGCACGGGGTCAGCACAAGTTCCTGGGAGTCCATCTCGTCACTCATTCCTCTCCCTCGCCGGGGTCTTTGTGGGGAGCTGCTACGTGCCCAGCACGCAGGATCCAGAAATAAATCAAGCCAACATCGTGTCTTCGAGAAGCTCAAAGTGTTGCAGAAAGGAAAAAAAAAATCTGCTCTGCAGAGGCAGAGCTGATATAGAAAACAGGCCCATGTTCTGCAGGTCCTTTATCAAAGATCAGGTTCAGTATTAGAGCTTCACATCCGTACCTCTAATCCCTGTGACACTCCTTCCGGGTAGATGCCATCCTACAGGGAAGGAAGCCGGCCCAGAGAGGTCAAGGGTAGCTTCCCCAAAGCCCCACAGAGGTGGGCAGTCAGGGCGGGATGAGCCCCGGGCCCGAGGGCTCCCGGCACTGCCCAGCATCCCTTTCCAGCCGCTCTGTCCGAGCACCAAACTAACGGCCTGGCTTCAGGGTCGCCAGGGCCCTGCCCCCAGGGGACGGGAAGCCGGAGGTCACCGGCCCTGGAGCTGCTGGTCTGCCCACACCAGCTCCCGGGTTCTCTGGACCACTGGGCAGATGGGGTGACAGCGCCTCCTGCCGCCCTCTGTCCCCAGCTTCATGGAACCGTGTCATTCGTGTCATCCCAGGCCCAGGCTCCTACTTCATTCTTCAGGGTGGAGGCTGGTGTAGAGGCCACACCCCTCCCTGTCTTGGGGGCCCCACCCCTCCTTAGGGTGAGGACCCCAGCCCTTCCTGGCGAGGAGACCACGCCCCCTTCCTGGTATGGAGGCCACACCCCTCCTGACGGTAAGGACCCACCCCATCCTGCCCTGCTGTGGAGGCCTCCTTTCCTGCATGGAGACCCCACCCCTCCTTAGGGCAAGGACCCCAACCCTCCTGGGTGTGGAAGCCACACCCCTCCCCGGTGAGGAGGCTCTGCTTCCTCCTTGGGGCGGAGGCTCCGCCCCCTCCCTGATGTAGCGACCACACCCCTCCCCGGTGTGGAGGCTCCGCCCCGCCCCCTTTCAGTGTGGCCCTCCCTGCCTCCCCCTCCTGCGGACTGTATTCTGGGCTCTTCATTCTGGGCTGGATCGTGTGTCCTGGTGGTCAGACCCCACAGAGCCGAGATCAGCCCGGGTCCCATGACACGCGACCCCAGACCATCTTCTTCCACTCAGAGAGCTCCGGGGTCAGGGCTGCTCTGGCCGTGCAGGTCCAGCCTGGGTGCAGCAGCACGGAGGTCGTCAGGCCGCTTACTGGGCTCTGTGGGTCCCCACGCTCTGGAGCCGCGGGGGAAGCCCGCCATCTGACCGTGTGCTGTACCAGCTAACCCTTCTGAAGCTTCCAAGCAGGAGGCAGGCGGGGCTGTGTCCCCAAGCTGAGAAGCTTGTGACTGTGCCGCGTGTGGCCGTGTGGCCCTTCCCCGGGGGGCTTGGCCAGCATCCCCTGGATCCGAGCGCCATGAGGACAGGCCGAGGGACAGACTGGGGAGAACAGGCTCCTTTCTTGGCTCTCTCGGCCTCTGCTCCCAGGAGTCAATGGGGACCGTGACCCCACCCACCTCGTGGGGTCGTGTGAGGATTAAACGGGGTGGCCTGTGACTTTGCAACACAGCGCGTGTGGCCCCTGGTGGCCAAGATTAATTGTCAGTGCTGCCACTGACACCTGTGAGGGGACATATAGGTAGGTGAGAGGGTGAATCGGTGGGCAGAGCCAGGGCCTGAGACTCCTTGTTGCTTAGGTGATGGGTGAGCATGAGATGAGGGGGGTGCCTTTCCCTGAGACAGGGAACCCTGGGGTGGTGGAGACCCAGGGAAGCAGGGGGGCGCCAGGGTGGGACTCGCAGAGACCACTGGCCTGGGGCACCCAGGGTGATGCCCAGCAGGGTCGGAGAGGCCAGGTGGGGGTCGGCGTGCGGTCGAGGCTGGCAGTCGGAGGAGCTGAGTAGCTCGCTGCTGGCCAGACTCTGGGGCTCTCTCAGAGGCTCCCCTTTCCCCATTCCATCCTGAATTCTCTGGTCTGCCTCAGCACAAAAGAGGAAGCATAGGGCACGTCAGGGGCTGTGTAGGCTCTGTGTGCCCCCAGCTCTCTGAGGACAAAGACAGGATCCCTGGAGGGTCCCGGCTGTCCCCAGGCCTCCCCTGCGTTCGGCACTCAGGGTGCCACCGGGTCCTCGGAGATCTGCTGCCAGGAGGGGTGGGGGCCCCCGCCTGGCGGGAAGAGAAGCCAGAGCGTGGGCCCCATGGAGGGCTGGGAGACAGCCAGGGCCAAACGGGCCATCCCTTCCAATCAGCGATGCTCCCTTCCCCCTCGACAGCCAGGCATGCCCTCCTGTCCAGGAGAAAAATGGCTCGTTTGGGCCCGTCGGCGTTCAGAGCTTTGTTTCAGAGATGGAGTGAACCCCTTGCAACTTCTACCAGACGCATGGAAAACGATTCCCTCTTAAAGTCAATAGTTATTGTAGGAGAGGAGAGGAAGGGGAAGAAGGCTGGGCTTCTCAGGAAACGCGTCTCCTGGGCCTCCTGCCTCTGGAACTCATAAAACGTGGGGAGAAAGAGACCCTGACGGTCGTCTCTCTTCTGAAGAAAGTCACACCACGAAGGTACCAGAGCTAACAAATAAAGCAGAAAGTACAAAGGCCGCCCACCATCTCAGGGTCACCCACACGTGCATCAGGGAGCTCCAGGCCTCTTCCCAAAGTGCTCTGGGGGCCCAGCTAGTGGAGACCCGCTGTGTGCCAGGCCCTGAGCGTGGTGGCTCTGCACCGAGGGCTGGAGGGTTTGCGGGGGACTGAGAGTGAAAGGGAGCTGTCCAAGGACATCAGCAGCCTCCCCAAGACAGTGACTGTGGCCACCACGTCAGAGACGAGATAACCAAGGCTCCCGGAGGCTCCGTGGCCGATCCCAGGCTGCAAGCCCGCAAGGGGCTGGGGCGGTGGGTGGGATTTGGGCCCGCGGCCACCCCACACCTCAGGCGACTCTTGTCTCGCCCTGTAGGCGGTGGAAGCCCTGGTGTTTGCTGCCTCCCTCCCATGACCCACACAAGTTGCTGCTTCTGTCTTCAGGGAAAACCAGGGTGCACCCCTGTCTTCGTCGGCTTGGGTTGCCGTAACAAAGCACGCTGAACTGGGAGACTTAACAACAAGCGTTTGTTTCTCATAGTTCTGGAGTCTGGAAGTCCAGGATCAGGGTGCCGGCATGGGTGGGATGTGGTGAGGGCTCTCTTCCGGATTCGCAGGCGGCATCCTCACGTGGAAGAGGGCTGGCCAACTTTCTGGCCTCTTCCGGAGAGGGCACTAATTCCATCATGAGGGCCCCACCCACACACAAGACCTCATCACCTCGAAAGGTCCCATCTCCACACCCCATCACCTTGGGATTAGGGTTTCCACAAGTGAACTCGGTGGGGGGAACACAGACATTCAGTCTGCTGCAGTCTCCTCCATTCAGATCACCTCTCCTCTGTCACGGGAGGTGTGACACATTCCAGAGGCAGCTCAGGCACTTCCAGGGACCTGGCCTGGGTCACCAGGCAGAGCCAAAGCTCACACTCGGCAACCCCTCCCTGCCTGGTCTGCCTTTTCTCCCCCACCTTGGCTCCCGGGGGCTCCTCAGCCCGCCTGAGGGAGGCCTGTGCTGAGGGGCTCTATCTCCTCACATCTGGCCTCCCTGACCATCTCGGGCCTCGGTTCAGTGTTGTACATGTCTCAGGGAGGAGGTCCTGGCTGGTTCAGCACCCAGTAAATCAAATGGCACTATCCTTTGAGCTGGAGAGGAGGCGGCAGGTTAATGCTCATGTTCCTGCGAGCAGCTGAGTGAACCCATGTGTGCTTGGTGACCACGGCACATGGCACCAAAGGTCAGCTGCTCTGTCCTGTGTAGCTGGTGACGGAGACACAGGGCGGGGGCAGGGTACTGCCTCCTGGGTGGGGACGTGACCCAAGCATCCCACGGAGCACAGGTGGCCCTGATTTTGTTTCCAGTGCCAGGCCACGCAGCTTCCTTACTGGCAAGAAGCCGGAATTAGGAACACGTCTTCCGATAGCTGTGCTGGCCATAGTCTGGCTTTCATGCCTCTTCCCTTCACAAATGCGTATTTAGAGGACCGTGACCAACTGTGTTTTTACTCCTGGTGCCACAGGGACACTTACGAAGCTTGAAGGGTCACTGCCTGGTAAAAGTAGCTTAAACTGGAAAGTGACCTCGCAGCAGGGGATCGCCGGACCTAGGGAGGAACCCCAGCCTCTGCTACCTGGCTTGTGGCCCCAGCACCTGTTTTCTGGTGCCGAGAAATGTCACCCTAAGGCTGCATCTTGACTCACGGCCAGCCTGTCCAAACCGGTTTTCTCAAGCATTTATCACATAGATGGTGTGGGGACATGGGGTCAAAGCCAGGCACAGGTCTTGACCCCGGGCCCAAGTCTCACCCACTCTACCCGCCTCACGCAGGGGACTCGCTCCGTCTCACCTGCCTCCCCAGAACATGCTTCCAGGGTGGTCACCCTGATCCTCCTGCACCTGCTCATCTCTGCTTCCAGAGTCCAACTCTGCTTGGCCCCACCACACACTGGAAGCCTTTGGCCAGCCTTCTCATGTCCTTACTGCAAGATCCAGGCTAGGCCTGGCGTGGTGGCTCACACCACCTATAATCCCACCACTTTGGGAGGCCAAAATGAGAGGATTGCCTGAGCCCAGCCTGGGCAACTTGGAAAGACCTCATCTCTACAATAAAGCAAGAAAAATTAGCTGGACGTGGTGGCACGTGCCTGTAGTTCCAGCTACTTGGAAGGCTGAGGCGGAAGGATCGCCTGAGTCCAGCAGGTATGAGTGCCACTGCACTCCAGCTTAGGCGACAGAGTGAGACTCCTACTCAAAAAAAAAAAGAAAAAAGAAATAAAGATCCAGGCTCTCTGTTCTGGCCCTGCCCACCTCTGTCCACCCATCCTGGGGCCTGCAGACCCATGCCCGTGGTCCAACTGGCCAGCAGAGGCGGGGTCCCCTCCAACCCAGGGCCTCTGGCTATGCTCCTCCCACCCTGGACACACCTGCTCCCCTCCCCACGCCCCGTTCTCCCTGGTCAACTGCTAATGACCCTGTAGAGCTTGGTTCTGCCCAGGCCCTTGGTTACTTGTGGCCTGTCATGGCAAAATATGCAAGAGCTGTTTTGAACTGTGACTGACATTCTTAAGGGAACATGACTTTGCTACTGCTGGACTGAACCTCTCAGTATATCCCCCTCCCTTCCCAGCCAGAGTGTAAATATTAACAGACTGCTTCTATACATGTGGTTCCCAGGCCAGAGCAGGACGGGGCCTGTCCCTCCAGTTTGGCTCACCAAGTGTGTACTGACCCTACCCTGACTCAGCACCCGCTCCTGTGCACTACCACAGAAGTAGGGACCTTGAGTTTCTCAAGCCTGTCATTGAGAAACTCAAAGTCCAGGGGGGCGAGACAGTGGGTGGTCCTTAACATGGGGTCCGTCGTGCGTGCTGGGCCAGAGGGCAGCCAAGGGCTGGGACATGCAGACAGCCCTTGACCATGTCTGAAACAGAGGAGGTGACAACCCGAGCCAAGGTCACCGCCCCAAAGAGCAGGAAAGAGCCCTCTGCGGCAGGGACAGCGCTGCACGGCACTGTGATGGTTCTCCCTACTCACCATTGTGAGCTGGGACCGCTCTGCGGTCACGAGCTTGGGGTCAGGCGTACGTTCACACCTCGAGCTTGGGGTCAAGCGTACGTTCACACCTCCCTCCCCCAGAGCCTCTACCGGGCCGTCACACGTCAAGGAACTTGGAGGTTTTCCACCCCTTATCCCAACAAGACATCTCCTCCGCTGACTCCAAAATTCCTTAGAGAGAACCTACTCACTGCCAGTCAAGAGGTCCGGCTATAACCCACATGCCCCCGCTTAGAAAGGTCCTGTTTCCCGGGCTGAACTGCTGAACGCCTCACATGTATTACTGATTCACGGATTTTCGTGACGCCTGCCTCCCTGAAAGGTGTACAACCAAAATGCAACTCAACCACGCCGGACTCATGCTCTCAAGACTTCTGGGGCTGCGTTCCAGGCCTGGTCACTCCCGTTTGCCTGGAATAAACCGCCTTAAAATATTTCACAGAATTCGGCATCTTTTGTCAACAGGTCGGCATCAGGCAGTGAGTGCCTGGCAGCCCTCAAACCCAGCTTTTTATCAGATGACGTGGATTTAAAAACATTGATTGGCGCCTCCTGGGCCGGGTCCCAGTTTGTGAAGGCAGACTGTAATATACAAATAATGCCACCGTGCCATTACGCGGGAATAAGAGTGAAATTACATGGATGATTATGTTTTGAAATTGGCGCGCCACCTCCCTGCAGATCATGGGGCTCTCAGCGGCCACAGTAACAGCTCTGCACAGGTCACAGACAGACACCTCCATACTTGGCTGAGATAGGAGTCCTAATCGTCACGTAACGAGAGAGCAATTAAATAGTTATTTGTCCCATATCAATCAGCCATTATCTATCCTCCAAAGTCCTGCTGTACTTTTAACAAAATGCAGCCATCTCCTCCTCTGCAGGGATGTAAATATCTGTCCCCCCAGGGCCGAGGGCCACGTGGATGGGGCAGACGCGTCGCTGAGGGTCCTTGTCTGTGGTATCTCTGGGGTCTCCGGTCTCAGTGTTGACCGACTATTTCCTGGCAGATAAAGACTCCCACCCAGCAAGGCGTCTCTGTCCCCCGGTATGCCAGCACTTTCAGCAGGGCAAGAAGGGTGACCCTGCCCCGAAACCTCGACAAGGACTCTCAGGGCGGCCTGTGCAGGGGCTTCTTTAGGGGTGGCCCTGATTTCTGCAATAAATCAGCACCCGCCCCACCCCGGGTTCCCCAGGTTTGCTCTAGACTGACTACAAAGACAGAGCATGGAAGAAGCCGTCCTGGGAAGAAGGTTCTGGAGAGAAGAGCCCGCCCACCTGCAGGAAGTGGGGACAGAGGCTCCCATCAATACGCCGGGCTGTGGCGCCCCTGGGG
>NW_007248553.1:0-9624 GCF_000164805.1 Carlito syrichta | reverse complement strand
CCCCCCCCCCCCCCCTGCCACAACACCCTCCAGCCCCGCATGTGTACAGTCTAAAAGGCGGGCATCGGGGCGTGGAGGGAAGGAACTGCAGCGAAGGGACAGGTGAGGCCCAAGTGCGGGGCTCGAGTCCAAGGGCACAAGGTCGCGCAGCCGTTGCCGTGGCGGGAATCGGCTGCTCAGCCTGGCCGAGCACTCGGCACCGCGCGAGGATGGGAGAAGCCTTGTCCAGCGAGGTGCCCTTGTTCAGGCTTCTCCCTGGAAACCGGAGTTGAGGTCTAAAGGATGCGGACGACCTCGGAAGACCCCTTCGGGGTAAACACTCCCTTTGTGTAAAGGTGATGGTAATTGCATGAGACGGACCATTCCAGAACCCCTGGCTGGGGGAGCGAACCGCTATTAACCTGTCTCGTTTTAATGGCTACTTTCCCAAAGAGCCGTTAGGTGCAATTGCTCCGAAATTGCCTGCGGATGACTTGAGGCGAGAGGCATCCTGATGGCACTTCCTAGCAGGGGCCATTTTCAAGGACCCGCCCCCGCGCCGCCAGCCACAGGCCCTGCCCTACCCACACAGGACACCCAGACGCCCCCCACCAACCTCTGTGGGTGAGAAGGCACCCTAGACACAGCCCACCGAGCCACGCCCCCAACAATCTCTCCGCCCAACACCACTACTGGAAGAAGCTCCCACTTATTTAGTGCCTGGGATAAGGAAGGAAGAAGACAGACATAGTCTGGGTTCTTCTTCCTCGAGGGAGATTGACATCGATGAACAAAACAAGCGAATGCATCAAATCGCAAGCCTCCGCTGGGTAAAGGAGACCACCACATGTCAGGAGAATGCATAGCTTTAAAAGGTGATCTGGGCAGGGCACGGTGGCTCACACCCGTAATCCTAGCACTTTGGGAGGCCGTGGTGGGAGGATCACTTGAGGCCAGGAATTTGAGTCTACTCTGAGCAGCACAGTGACAATTATTCTCTACCAAACAAAATGTAAATTAGCCAGGCGTAGTGATATGTACCTGTAGTCCCAGTTACTCGGGGGGCTGAAGCAGGAGGATCATTTGAGCTCATGAGTTGGAGGCCTGCAGTGATCTATGATCACGCCACTGCCCTCCAGTCTGGGTAACAGAGCAAGACCCTAAATAAATAAAAACTGCTCTAGAAGAGGGTCACAGGGAGGTTTGCCTGCAGAAGTGGCACTTGAGCTCAAATCTGTTACGTAGGTGAAGAGAGAGGGAGGGGACAGTACGTGCAAGGGTCCCGAGGCTGGAGAGACCCGGAGAAGGCAGGGGTGGCTGCAGATGGTTGAGACAGCCTCTGGAGAGCCATTCAGAGGACCAGATAAGGAGGGTGTTAGCTGGCATAGCAAGTGCCACTAGTACAGGGTGCTTCTGCGGCCGGCGAGGGCCCTGGAAACAATGCACGTGTTGAACACCCCACGACCATCTTGGCAGTCATTGGCTCCCAAGAGAACTGGGAGCGAGCGGGGGATTTAAAACAGCGGACACCAGCTTTCGGGCTGTGTTTTAAAGGAGTCTCTGTGGCAGGAAGGAGGGACCCAGCTGGAGCCACCTCCGCCATCCAGGTGAGGGGTGGTGGAGGTCTGAGCTGTGGGGAGAATGGGGTTCCTTCCTCCTTGCAGAAGCAAGAGACCCCAGAGGAGTGCTGGACTCATGAGGGCTGACAACGAGCTCCACCCAGGGTGTGCTGACCTCAGAGCGCCACGAGGCCTCTGAGCGGGAGCTGGCGTCTGGACGTGTCGGCAAGGAGCTGGGGGAGGGCCGGGCTGGAGACGCCCACGCAGCCCTCGGGGACTGTGACCTGGGCCGGAGGAGGCCACGTGGAGAGATGAGGGGAGCAAGAAGAGAGGAGCGCCTGGTCCCGTCACTGCAGGGACTGAGCTAGACACCGTGGAGAGACAGAGGAGGCCAAGACCCAGTCCTGGGCTGGTGGAAAATCTCCACGAAGTCCAATTTTCACCAGAAAAGGAGTATAGATATGTTCAAGAGCAAGGAGTCACACTACTGGGCTCCAGAGTTGCTGTCCATCTGTCTGTCCATCCACCCCCTCCCATCCATCCATCCATAACCATCTATCTGCCTAACCACCTGCCCATCCATCTACCCATCAGCCCACCCATCCATCCACCCCCTCCCCATCTAATCCATCCATTACCTCACCTATCCCTCCACCCCCATTCACGCATCCCTCCACCCACCCATCCCTCCACTCACCCATCCACTCACTCCCCACCCATCCATTCACCTACTCATCCCTCCATCCACCTGTCCATCCGCTTGTCCGTTCATTCATCTACCTGTCCATCCACCCCTCGTGTATTTATCCACCCACCCACCTGCTCACCCACCCATCTGTCTGTCCATCCATTTACCTATCCACCCATCCATCCATCCATCCACCCACCTGTCCATCCGCTTGTCCACCCATCTATCCACCATTCACTCACCTGTCCATTCATCTGTAATGTATTTATCCACTCATCCATCCATCTGCTCGTCCACCCATCCCTTCCCTCACTTCCCCTGTATCAGGCACACCATTGAGACGCTCTCTGCTCAGTGTGCAGCACACTGAGAGAAGTATGCACACACACACACACACACACACACACACACACACACACACACACCCCAGCAGGGCAGTTGTCACAGTGCAAATGCTTCTCATGGGGACGTAGAGGAGAGGGTAGTTGAGTTTGCCTTTGTTCGCCCCATCAATCCTAGAAAACGCCCAAGGCCTGGTGGAAGGCAGGTGTGGTGGCAAATTGTCAGTGACCAGCACTGACCAAGGGTGGGTTAGGACCCGCACCGGAGAATCAGGAGACGGCGAGAAGAGACCACTCGAAGGCAGTTCTTCTGGGAACAGTCTGATCAGGACTGAAGCCAATTTTATTCAAACCTTTTCCAACTTATATACCATTTTCTATACCCTCCAGCAGTGTGATAATCACTTGCTGGGGGCGTACAAGTTCCGTGCTTTACCAACCATGCATCACAAGACCATCACGAGACTTGCAAGTTTCGAGCAAACAATTCGAACTCCATGATGCCTGACGTGCTTCACAAAACTCACATCAAGGTCACAGGTGCACAATTTCAATTGTTCAAAATGTCTTCCATAGTGTTCAATAAATCATTCATATTATACTCTTTGTTCTAAACCCTGATTAATACAAAAACTTTCTAAGTTAACTCTAGGTTCAATCCAAGTTCACTGACTCCTAATATTTTTTAACAGTTGATATTGTCAACTTAACACTATAATCTATAAGTTTACTTAAATCACTTAATTTTTATTTATTCCATTAACCTATTATGACTCAACATAGTGCCCTGTAATTCTATAACAATTAATTCAAATCTCATTCCTTACCATGACTTATATGAGTTTCATAAACCTAAACTTTAATTTTTATATGATCTAGTGATTGGACTTTAACCCAAAACTTAAATCTTTTTTCCTAGTACATTAATACATGGCTACGTGTGAAATTTCCTATTGTTATATTAGAAGCAAAAACAGCACCGTTGGGAAAATTTTGGTATACTTAAAATTGGCCTACAGGAACAGGAACTAAAGTCATAATCTGAGAAAAGGAAACTTAAAAGCTTAAACAAAACTTAAAAGTTTTCTATGAATGCTTATTACTGTTTAAATCTTTTCGATGGAAATTGTATCATCTTAAATGTATGTTTTATCCAAACAAGTCTATTCTAAAAACCAAATAGTAGCTGTCACACTCTTGGATAATGGACTGCATGGTTACCATGACAATGGCCACGGGCTGAAGCAAACAGAGTTTCGGCATGTAACGACACTAGAAAAACGTGCTGCCTGACTAGAGGCAGGGCAATAAAACTATTATGGTAATTTAGTTTCTAATCTTAATCCTAGAAGAAACTGCCTTTGGGAACAAGAGCTGACTACCCAGTCTACCAGGAAATAGAAGTTAAAAAATATCTAGAAAGAAGTAAAACTTAGAAAGACAGAGAAAAATAATTCTGCCATGCTCTTTCCATCAGGCATATTGATATTTACTTATAAGTTTTACTGCCATGTATACACACTGGTCACTAATCACACGCCAATATTATAGGTATAAGTGATATCCTATGTCAGAGGCGATCTTCCAGATGGGCCTTTACAGGCCTCAGCCATGTAGCTATAGATGTTGGCTCCCAACAGCAAATGGCTTCTCCTATCTGAGCCTCAATGATTCCATCTGTCAGTTGGGGTTAGTGACACCACTCTGACTTCTGGCTATTGTGAGATCCAAACGACATAAAGATAAGAAAAGACTCTGAAGACTGTTGCGCGCTTCGCAGACGGTAAAGCATCCTAGCAACGCAAGGACTCACTCTCTTTATCACACTTATTAAGTAGATAGAGTTGAATAGCCAACCGTGGAGACATAGAATTGGATTAACAGCTCTGGGCTACATTCTATTATCATAATGATCATCATCTGTTCATTCTGTGAATTTTTACTCGGCGCTTCCCCGCAGCAAGGGCCTTGAAGAAGCCTCCTTCCTGTGTGCGAGCCACTGGAAGCGCCGTGCTTTGCAGATGCCCCTGGGAAAAGCGCACTGGGAACCCCTGGGACTCTGGAGGGCATCGTGGTGTGGACTGAGACTCTGTCTGCCCCTGTACGATGCCTTCACTGGGGGAGAGATGGAAGTGGGCTCGGCAACCTGTGCAGACACGCCGTATGCCTCCTGGGCCCTTTTCACGCTCTGACACCTGCTTTGCTGATGAGGAAGAGGCTCAGAGAGGCATAGTGATTTGCCTGTGGGCACAGAGGACGTGCGAAATAGAGGCAGGGTCCAGCCCAGTGTGATTCCCGGCAAAGCCTCTGAGGTTTCCTGCACCTAGAGCAGGAGAGGGTTGAGTGAAGAGCCCTGGGATCCCGCGCCAGCCAGGGCCCGGATTGGGTGATCATGACCACCACGTGCTCCCGCCGTCTGGGCAACGCACCTGGCTGGGGTCTGGGGCCCGGCCGGCGGTGGCACGGCTGCAGAGGGATCTGGATTTGAGCCTAGCGCTGCCGCCGACGCTGTGTGATCTCGGACAAGCTCTCATCCCTCTCTGTGCTTCAATCTCCTCACCTGTAAAATGGGGTCACAGCAGTGCCTCCTCCCGGGTGGTTGTGGGAGATAAACGAGCTGCTCCCCACGAGGGCGTAACCCCGTGCAGGTGCCCAGTGACCACTCACACCTCCACTGCCGGTATCGTGGTCGCCTTTCGGGGGCGTGGTCCCAGCCATCCTGCCGGGCCAGGGACGAGCGCTGCAGAGCTGGGACTTCACTCCTCACCATCCGGGTCCAGAGCAGAGAGGGGACCCACCCGGCCTACAGTCCTTGCGATGTGTGTCGGGGGGGCACCAGCTGAGCCCAAAGCCGTGACCCGAATCGTGGGGACACACCATGGTCTGAAAAAACGCCCCCGTGCAGCTTGGGGCACGGGAGAGAGGCCAGCCACAAGCCACAGAAGCAGCTTGTAATGACCTTCATTGATCCGTTTGTTCGATTTCACTTGTCCCTGCCCGAGGGGCCTGGTCGGGAAGCTTCCGGCAGACTGCTGGGGTTTGGGGGTCTTTATACAAAGGGCCTCCGAGAACACATCCTGTTACGTAGATGGAGGAGGAGGGGCTGGGGGTGTGGGTTACACCTGGGAGGTGGCGGCTGAGGAATGCCTTGGCTGAGGCCGGTGGGGGCGGAAGAAAGGAGACAGAGCCCATGCTGCACAGACAGGGCTGTGCCTCACGTCCCCGATGGCCTGTCAGGTGACTCGGGCTCCCACCGCGAAGGAGGAGGTGACGGTGCCGCTCCTGGGGTCGATGGGAAGAGTGTAGGAGAGACCGCCCGACCGTCCAAGACAGCGCCAGTACACGCACAGAGGACCTCGTGCTCTCGCCAGGCCGCCCTGCACCACCGAGTTCAGGGAGGGCTCTGGACCCGAGTGGTTCGGTGGCTGGGACTGCTCAGGGCCCAGCCCCCACGCTGCTCCCTTCCGACGGGTCCACAAGCCTGCTGGAGAAGGCAGAGAGGCCTTTGCCCGGCGTTCCCTTCGTCTTTGGGCACTGATCTTTTTAAGACTGCGTGAGAGCCGGGCTTGGTGGCTCAGCCTGTCATCCCGCACTTTGGGAGGCTGAGGTGAGTGGATTGCCTGAGCCCGTGGGTTCGAGACCCGCCCGGGCAACTTGGCGAGACCTCATCTCGACAATAAATCAAAAATTAGCCGGGTGCGGCAGCGCGCGCCTGTAGTTCCAGCTCCTTGCAAGGCTGAGGTGGAAGGATCGCCGGAGCCCAGCAGGCCATGGCTGCGGTGACCAGGAGCGGCCGCTGCACTCCAGTCTGGGCGACAGAGTGAGACTCCGACTCAAAAGAAAAAAAAAAGACTGCGTGAGGAAGTCTCCATTCGCATGTTGATCCTCTGGGAGGGCTGGACACTTACATCCCTGTCGGCAGCTTTGCCAGGCAAGCTGGAGCGGAGAATTCTAGCAGAGGCTACAGGGACAGGACAGAGCTGGCCGCCATACTTGGAGGCGGTACTTGGACGAGTCCTCGTCCCTCTCTGTGCCTCCGCCCCCTTGCCTGGAAAACGGGCTCACAGCAGTTCCTCCTCCCGGGTGGTTGTAGGAGGTGAGCAAGCTGCTCCCCACGAGGGCGTAGCCTGGTGCACGTGCCCAGCGACCCCTCGAGCCTCCATGGCTGGCGTCCTGGTCACCCGCTGGAGGGCGCGGTCACAGGTGATGGTGGAGGCGGGGTGCCTAGACTTGACTTCCAGGTCTTTGGATGTCACCTCTGCCCTCGAGCCTCGGGAAGTCAGGGTCAGCAGCTGGGTCTCATCCATCCCCAGGCCTCCGGAGCCTTACCCAGTGGGGATCTGGGCCAGAAGGGGGCTTTGTGGCCCCTCGTTCAAACCCACCCAGTTTGTCATTGCCACACGCGGTCACCAGGGCTGGAGACGAGAGCAGTGAATGGCTATTGAATCCGATGTCCAGGTAAAGCTCCAGGCCAGGTAGGGTCTGACTCTGGGACTAACTAGAGACACAGAGGGGAGGGGCTCGAAGTCTGGGCTAGCCTGGGCGCTCCTAACATTAGGCTTGTTCAATCACCTATTCATTACTCAGTTATCCAACAAATGCTTCTAGAGGGCTTACTTGATCTAGGCAAGGCACTGTGGTGGGTACTGGTGACTTAGCCCTTACCCCATGGAGTTGACCCCCTAGTGTGAGGGCAGGCGTTAAGTGAACAATCACCCAATTGATGGATTTTAATTAATTATCACTATTAATTGTACTCAATTACCCCATGAGCGTATTGGGAAAAGAAGAGGTCTCTCTGAAGCAGTGTAACACGGTGCTCGACCCAGTCTGCGGGCAGTCAGGGAGAGAAAGCTGCTCTGAGAAAGTAGGAGTGATGGTCAACTGCACGTGCAAAGGCCCTGGGGCAAGAGAGACAAATGTGGCCAGAGTGGCATCTACACAGACAGAGAGAAATGACCAGGGACGAGACTGGGCAGGACACAAGCTGCTGTGGTGATGGGAGGCTTGGGTTCTACTCAAGAAGAGAGGTTGGCAAAAGTCTTCGCTCAGGGGCTGATCATGCGTATTTAAGCTCTAAGGGTCCACGCTGTCTCTGTCGCAAGTTCTACTTTGCTTTGATTTTGTTTGGTGTGGCTTTAATATACAGCCTGGGTCAGTGTCCTGTGGCCCCGGACACAGAGCGTCACAACCTAGCTGGCTTCAAACAACAGACGTGTTCCCTCACAGTCCTGGAGACTGGAAGTCTGGAATCACGGTGTCTCTGGGACCCCGGGGAGGCGCCTCCCTGTCCCTTCTGGCTCTGCTGGTGACCGGCAGTCTCTGCCCTTTGTGTCATGGCCTCGGTGCTCTGATCCCTGCCTCTGCCTTCCCACGGACTCCTCGGGGCCCTTGTGGCAGCTTTGCCAGGCAAGCTGGAGTGGAGAATTCTAGCAGAGGCTACAGGGACTGGACAGAGCTGGCCGCCATACTTGGAGGCGGTACTTGGACGAGTCCTCGTCCCTCTCTGTGCCTCTGCCCCCTTGCCTGGAAAACGGGCTCACAGCAGTTCCTCCTCCCGGGTGGTTGTAGGAGGTGAGCAAGCTGCTACGCCCTCGCGGGGTTCTCTCTTTCTTGGAAGGAAGCGCACCGTCGCTGGATTCGGGGTCGCTGATCTCGTCGGCAAAGACCCCGTTCCCACGGAGGTCACACTTTGAGGTCCCGGGTGGACATGAACCTGGGGGTGGGGTGCTCTCTTTAACCCAATGTACACTGCTTTAAAAATGGAAAAGGACAGTCTCAGTCTCCCAGCCATCCAGAAATCCGTCCCGAGGAGGACGTCTGCGGAGCCCTGGTCCCCGCTCGCGCTGACTGGGGTGCCACGGGAGACAGCGGGGCGGGGAAGAGGCGGAGGCCGCGTGCCGGGCATGCGGGTGTGCAGGGCTCCTGGCTTCACGGATTCTGCAGTGGCCGCGCCGGGCCTTGCTCTTGGTCCGGGGAATACAGCAGTCAATGCCATGAGCCATAGTCCCTCATGGGGACTCGTTTCTTTATTTCCATGTTCCTGGAAACGAAATTGAGGCTCAGGGGAGTAAGCGATTTGCCCGGGGTGTCATCTCTGCATCTGCCACATTCCCACCATTCTCGTAACACGCAGGAGACTTTGGGGGATGATTGTCTCTGAAACTTGGGACCCTCCCATGGGGAAGGTTGTCATGGCTGAATGAGAGGAGTGCCATCTCAGAACTCTGGGGCTTGGAGGGGAGTCCAACCCAGCTCCCTTCCTGGGAGCACTCTCCTTGACCAGATGCCATCCACCGCTGCTTGCACACCTCCACTGACGGGCAACTCACTGCCCCTACTGCGTGGCTGGGGTACCCCGAACTGTGGGTTCTAGATTACACAGCTAGAATCTATCCCCTCTGTGCCCATGAACAGAGGATTGTGCTTGTTTATCTCACGGCCCCTCCGTGTTCTAGAATCCAAAGTGCTCTCGTCATTCATGTAACTGTTGTGAATTCGGAGGCCGTGTTGCTTTCGACGGGCGCTTAGCAACGTAAGCGGGAACGCTTTGGCTAAAATGTAAACAGCCTGATTCCAGCGAAATGGTACTTGTAAGAAATTGCTTTACGAAACATAAAATGTGGGGTTAATGTATTTGGCAACACGCCCCTCCTTCGCTGTTCCACGTTGGCTGTTTTGGCCTTAGGGCAAAATGAGGCCCGAGGTGTGAGGTGAGCCTGGTGGCTCCGGTGTGGGCTTGGAGGCTGCCGAGCCGTCTTCCCGTCCCTGCCCTTTCCTGTCCCACAGCAGAGGCCACCCCCCCATCCATGAAGTGGAGATTCAGGCTCCCTCCCTCTCGGGGAAGGTCTTCCTGGTCTGAGGTCCGCTCCCTCCGACTCTGGGGGCGGGTCCTTCCCGGCCTCGCCTGTAGCCTCGGGTGTTCCCCTCCTCCACTCGAAGCTCGGCCGTCCTCCGCCCGGCGGGCTCCCTGGGTGCCTGCCTGGGCCCGAACCACCCTTCTCCGGAGGGACGCTGGTCGTGCTGGATTGGAGCCCGCCCTCAGCACCAGGACCTG
>NW_007248552.1:86953-87611 GCF_000164805.1 Carlito syrichta | reverse complement strand
CTTTTCTTATAGTAATACGGTAGTTGTTCAAGGTCCACTTATGAATGAGAACATGTGATACTCAGATCTTTGCTTCTGTGAAAGATCACTCAGTATTAGAGACTCTAATTCCACCCAGGTTGCTGCGGAGTTCATGATTTTGTTCTTTATGGCTGCGTAATATTCCATCATGTATATATACCACTTTTTTTTTTATCCAGTCCTCTTTTAATGGGCAGCACGGTTGGTTCCATGTTCTTGCTATTGTGAACAAGGCTGCTATAAACATACGCGTGCAGGTATCTTTTTCATAGAGTGACCTGAGTTCTTCCGGGCATATTCCCAGTAGGGGGATTGCGGGGTCATAGGGAAGGTCGATTTTTAGCACTTTTAGGAATCGCCACACTGCTTTCCACAGAGGTTGCACTAGTTTACACTCCCACCAACAGTGTAGAAGCGCTCCCTTTTCACCACATCCTCTCCAGTATCTGTTATTTTTTGAGTTATTGATAATGGCCATTCTGACTGGAGTTAGGGGGTATCTCAGTGTCGTTTTAATTTGCATCTCCTTGATGACTAGTGAGGTTGAACATTTCTTCATGTGTCTGTTGGCAGCTCGTATGTCTTCTTTTGAGAAGTGTCTGTTCATATCTTTTGCCCACTTTGTAATGGGGCTGTT
>NW_007248552.1:81469-86411 GCF_000164805.1 Carlito syrichta | reverse complement strand
CATGCCTGTAATTCCGGCTACTTGGAAGGCTGAGGCGGAAGGATCGCTGGAGCCCAGCAGGTTGAGGCTGCGGTGGCCGGGAGTGGCCACTGCACTCCAGTCTGAGCGACAGAGTGAGACTCCAACTCAAAAAACAAACAAACAAACAAACAAACAAACAAACAAAAACTTGCATTTGATCTATTTGGAGTTGTTATTTTGCCTTCAAATTAAGACGAGTCAAATCCATGTGTGGTGTGGCAGTGGGTTATCTTTTTTAAAATTATTGAATCGTGACGGGTAATTATTAGTTCTGTCTGCGCTCTGGCGTGGTGCGGTGTTCTGTCTCAGGGACACAGCCCTGGGCTCAGGCTGGAGGGCTGGGTGTTGGTAGGGCTGACCAGGACAGAGCTCAGGCTGGGCCGGTGGGTGCGGGGGAAGGGAGTGCTACCCGGTACCACTCACTGTGCTAGGTGTTTTCTAGGCTTACTTTACTTAATTCTCCACCTTGAGATGATCATTCAAAGCTCCACCTTGAGTTGGGGCTCAGAGAGGTTAAGGGACTTGCCCAAGGTCACATAGCAAAGTGGATTTAGAGCTGATCTGCCTGGCTTCCTTGGATAGCGGGGTAGGGGGCTTTTCGGGAGAGGTGCTCTGTTGGCCTAGCTGGTGGAGCCATGGTGGCAAGCACTGTCTTTGACCCCACCCAAGGTGGCCTGTGAAACCCATGCAAGATATGACCCTGTGGATGTGGCCAGGAGTCCTCAGGCCCGCAGAGACCTCGGGCTACAATCTGTGGCTTCTGCATATATTTCTTGTACTTCCTGGGGAAGCTTTTGGAGAGGTGGTGGTGACAAAGATGGTAATAAAATGTGAATTTAGAGCCGGGCTTGGTGGCTCAGCCTGTCATCCCAGCACTTTGGGAGGCTGTTGGTGAGAGGATTGCCTGAGCCCGTGGGTTCGAGACCCACCCGGGCAACTTGGTGAGATTTTGTCTCTACAATAAATTTAAAAAAAACTAGCTGGGTGTGGTAGTGCACGCCTGTGATTCCAGCTACTTGGAAGGCTGAGGCGGAAGGATCACTGGAGCCCAGTAGGTCGAGGCTGTGGTGGCCGGGAGCAGCCACTGCACTCCAGTCTGGGTGACAGAGTGAGACTTCAACTCAAAAAAAATAAAAAATAAAAAATAAAATGTGAACTTAGATGCGCCTGGGCTGGAATTTTAGGTTTTAAAACATATATATATATATGAATTATTTTGTTTTATTTTGTATTCTTTGCTGCACAGGGTTTTTTCTTTTTTTTTTTTTCAAGAATGCAAATTATTTGCTTTATTTTGTCAGTGACTTTGCCCCTGACTGTTCACCTCCCCAGGTTCCCATTTCTGCATAACATGGGGCTCATCCTTTGTATCCTTCAGGTCTGTTACAAGGTTTGCTTTAGACAGTGTAGACGTCTGATATGTCCCTGTGGGCTGTCAGCGCTTTGGAAGGAGAGAGATCTGGCCGGTGAGACCCAGAGGAAAATTCTGGCCTCCTCACCTAAGCCGGGAAGACCTCGCTGTCAGCTTGCCCGGGTTCTCACCTGCTCAGCGACTTGCTGGAGCTTATGCAACCAGTTACCGGCAGAGCTGAGTTCAGACCCTAATTAGCTTGAGTCAGGACAGGTGACTTTCTGCCGTCCGGGGCTGCCCAGCCCTGTGGCTCGAGGTCACCTCGCTTTGTGGAGTCCCCCGTGTTTCCTCACCTGAAAATGGGGAGTGGGGAGCAAGCGGTTTCCGTCCTGCTGGCCTCCCAGGGAGGTGGTAAACCCATCTGCCCTTCACACTGTACAAGTCCAGGCTGAGCGAGTCTGCAGTTATGATACGTGACTTTAGCACTGGGTTGTGGTTGAGAGTTTTATCGGATTAAAGAAAGAAAAAAAAAGACAGAAATACTGGCCTGCTTAAAGAGTAACTTTTTTTTCTCTTGAGATGAGATCTTATTTATTGATTTACTTAGGTGTTTCTGGGTTTTCAGGAACAGTTGAGGAAAGAGGAGAGAGAGAGAGAGAGAGAGAGAGAGAGAGAGAGAGAGAGAGAGAGAGAGAGACCGACCACTGGGCTCCCAAGGGGGGACTTAGCCAACATTTGTCCTCAGTTATTATTATTATTAGGTTTTTATTTGACAGTAAATAGTTAGCAGTTGACTTACGTTTTTTATTAGGCATTTGACAGTTTTTTGTTGTTGCTAATTTTCATGATTAACTAATACATAACCAGTAGCTCTGACATCTGTGAGGAGCGGGCTCTCTGTTGTAATCTATAGACATGAGGCCGTCTGGCTGTCACCCCTGTGTCCTTGGGGTCATCTGTTCACAAGGAAACAAAGAAATTCGGTTTTTCATAATTTGATTTTGGATTTAACTCAAACTTATCAGATCTTTCAATGTGCCAGTCTAAGGGCTTTGCAAGTATTAACGGATTTAATCCTCCCTGCGACCTTATGGGGTAGGTGCTAATAGCAACCCCGCTTCACAGAAGAGGAAACCAAAAGCTCAGAGATGTTAAGTGTTTTGTCCAAGGTCACACAGCGGTGAGCAGTGTCCCAGGGTGTCAACTCCCGACAGTCGTGTTCTTCTGCGTGGTCATATTTCTTTCTCCGTTCCCATCCACCGTCTCCGCCCCACGAAGGTCATAAATCAGTTATTACTTTCGTTTTGCTTATAGTACCTTGCGCAGTTACCCCGTGAGTTGCTGACTCAGTTGTGCCTAGAAACCAGGACTTCCCAGGAAGGCCTTGGTCTTCACGGGGTCATGTCCCAGGAGTCCAGGCCCCACGAGATGGTGTATTTCTTTAACTGTGGCTGGCTCGGGCTCTTTCTGCTCCTAACCAGGCGATGGGTGATTCCTGCTCTGGGGAAGAATCTCTGTGATGGGATGTGAGGTCTAGAGTGAGAGGAACGGGCCAAGACAGTGGGCTTCCACCGGTCCCACACACGTGTGGCTTGTGTGTTGACAGTGCATCTTGGGAGGAACTGACACACACCCAGGTGGGAGTGGCAGACAGGTGGGACTTCTGGGCCCTGGATGGGAGGGGTAGACACAGTGGACTCTGGCATCCTCCTCTGGTGGATGACATGCTGTGTGGCTTTGAGGAGACCCTCTCCCTCTCTGGGGCTGGGCTGAAATCTGAGGAGCCACCAGTGGTTTCCAACAGCTGTAAGAGAAGAGCTAGGTTGTGGGGGGGGAACCGTGGGGGAACCTCCAGCTTTCTACCCACCTGTCATCCCAACCTTTCCTCACTGTTTACACCCTGGGCTTAGGAAGTAAGTTTGAAAATGGAAAGTATTCGACGGAAAACAGAGGCTTTCTGCTCCCTAGGGATGAAGCGTCTTCTGGCAGAATGTGGTGTGCTCACTGTGAGATGGAGGGTGTCAGCGCTTGGCCCCTGATGCGCCCAGGCTCTGTCCCTCCTGTTGTCCCTGTGTGGTTTGGTATTTTTTTATGATGAGAGTCCCCCCAACTGTATAAACCTCAAGGCATCTAGACCTCTTTCCCCCTGTCCCGGGCACTTTTAAGGATGGCCAGTGACCCGTAGGTACCGGTGGGTGGGCACCTCCAGAGGCCAGGGTGGTGTGATCAGGACCTGCAGGCACAAGGGGGACCCCGGGGAGACCAGGCCTTCCTGGAGGAGGCTAGGTCGTCGGTAGGTTTTGTTTTCAAGTGGTTTCCCTGGTTCCCTCTTGCGGGCCCACTGCCTTTGGCCTGGAGGGCCCTGGGGTAGCTCAGCCAGGAGAAGCCTGTGCTGAGGGTGGGGGGGGGGGAAGGAGAGAGGGGAGACCCCTTGATGAGACAGGTCTGGGAAAGCTTCTGCCTGATGCTGCTGAGATCAGACAGCAGGGGGCAGGGACCTGGGACTCTTTGGGGTGAAAACTGGAAACAAAACTGCTTTTTGTTGGAGGTGAGTGTCAGACTCTGCCACTGCTAGTGTGGAGAGAAGGTAGCTATTCACACGCACTGGCCAAAGGCAGCCTAAGTGCTTGCTTGTTGTCTAAGCCAAGGTGATGTTTGATCGGCTCCCACCCTACCAACCTTCTCTGCAAACCCCCCAGGGGGCTGAGCACCTGGGCGTCTTCCGTGGCCTTCAGGTTGTGGGACACAGCCTCAGAGGTGGAGGCAACAGGTGTAGCCAGAGGACTCCAAAGGCACAGAGAGCCCTGGGGACCGGCAGCCCATGCCAGGGCAGGGACACAGAGGACATCTGTCCAGTTCAGCAGTGTCCAGAAAACACAAACCCACCTTCTGAGGGCTTCAGCTGCCAAAGGCATCCTTGAAAGTAGCAGAGAAAAGTGACTTGGTTTCCAAGCCCTTTTCAGGGCGGAGCACACCTCCTGGGGTGCCCAACAGGGGTTCCTGGGATCTTCCCTTGGGGCTGGGGGCCCAGAGACTGCCTGCCCTGGTCTCAGAGAACAGCAGCTGTCTGGATTCTTCTCCACGGAGGAGAAAATAAGACAAACCTTCCATGACCCTCTCCCACCTCCTGGCAACTGGCTAAAAAACGGTTGGGGTTGGTAGACCCGCAAAAGTAACTTCTCCTGGGGGCGGGAGCGGGTGCGTTCCCCCTCCCACCGCGAGTTCAAAGCCAGCCAATTAAGCAACCCAAACAGTGTGGTCTTCTCTCTGCATCATTGGCTTGTAAAACTTTCCCTGCAGACGAGGCGATCGCCGGGCAGAAGAAGTATGTAATTTTCCTGACCCGGCCTTTGCTTTGGGGAGAAAAGGGAAGAGGGAAAGGAGTCGTTTCCAGAAACACACGGGACCCGGGGCAGCAAAACGCCTTCCAAACTCCGGCGTCGGGCAGCGTAGACCCGAGCCCTGCGGTCCGGCTGCTGAAAACGGCGGGTTGCAGGGGGGTGGGGGGGAGGGGGCTCCAGGCTGCTGAGCCCTCTGGGGCCTGGGTCGTGGTCTGGGGGGCTGGACGTG
>NW_007248552.1:80790-81154 GCF_000164805.1 Carlito syrichta | reverse complement strand
CCCCCCCCCCCGCGGGCGGTGGTCGTCTCCCGGCGGGCCCTGGTGCCGTCGGGGGTCTCCGGGAGCGCCTGACCCCGCCGGGCCGTCGGCGTCGCCGACTCGCCCGTGGCCTCTCCAGCTTGCTCTCGGGAACCCGGGCCCGCCGTGCCCGTTGATTGCGCCTGGGGGGGGGCCGAGGGGGCTCCCAGCCCATGCATAATTCGGGAGCTTAATCGGCCAGCTGCCCGGTCGGGGCGGCGAGGGGCGGGCGGAGGCGCAGCTGACCCTCCCGCGTCTGGCCTTGCGGGGAAGGCGCGTTCCTTTCTTCCTCCCCTACGCTCCCCTCCCCCTCTCGGCCCGGGTCCGAGGAAGGCGGGGGGTGGGC